>NC_134180.1:42359018-42659018 GCF_964188355.1 Buteo buteo | reverse complement strand
CTGTAAAACACTGCGTGAATTTCACAGATTAAAGCTCTAGTTACAGAAAGGCATGTGGGTCATTTGTTCACTTTGCATTTAGCTTAGTAAGGGCATAAATATTTTAAGCAGTTCCTTAGATAGAAATTAATTGATGCTGTATGCCTTGCATAGCCAAAACAAGAAAAACTGCATTTCTCTACCACTGTTCGATTAACAGCACATAAGCATAAGCTAAATAATATAAAAACACAAAATGAAAGCTTTTAAAAAAGTACATGCATGCTATCTTAAAAGCAGACACTTCGTTACTATGCAGTGTGTTAAAGCGACTTGTTTTCTCTTTACACAGATTTTGTATTGCCAGACCCCTGAAGGGTTCTGCTTTTTCCTCCACTCTCATTTAACAGAGTTTGTGCCTCTGTAAATATCAGCTTCATTAGGCCTCCTGTCTGCATGCGGAGGATTCAGTTGACCGAACAGACTATTAGTCCATAATACATGATTAAAAAAGGACAAAAGAGTAAGTGACATGACTGCCTATGAAGCAGGACAGATAACTAACATACTACCCAATTCTCAGCGTCAGTTGGGGGGTGGGAAGAGATTCCTGCCAGTCATCTCTTTTTCTAAAGATTGCCCCTCACATATCACACCAGACAATCTCACAGGATTAATTAAATCCTATAAAGTCAAAATGCATGCAGCCACTTACCACTTCTGCAGAAGTCTTAAAAAAAAAAAAGAACTATAATTCATTACAATACAGAACGTTTAGCACAGGATTGCTATAGCTCTTAAATATCCATTAATAAACAGCAGCATGCATTAAGAATGTTTTCCTGCTACAGGTGTAACCGTTTGTCCATGACACGGACACACAGGAGGCCATCACTTACAGTTCTGTCCCTCAAATAGTGGCTTATTTCATGTCTGGGTTAACAGGGCTACAAAGATGCCAGCCATGGCTATTTGCTTATTCAGAATCAGACAGAGATGGCCACTCAATAGATACATTGACTTTCGGTCATTACAGGCCATCAGGTAGTGACAAACTGCTCTGAGGCCTAATGAAAACTCCCTGAGGCATCCAGGTTTTCTAATTAAAAGGTACACAATATGTTTAGATTACATAAGGTGTTTAAAAAAAGAATGTCAACAACACAGTATTTGATAATTGTATTTGAGTGGATAAAGGCACATATATAGAAAGATAAAGATAGATGCATATGTATATAGAAAAGATAGATATAAAGATGTATATGTATATAGAAAAGATATAGAAATCTAATGATTTATTCATCTTTTGTGAAGATACAAGATGACACAAATTTTGAAACTAACTTCACTGGATTACAGCATCTGCTTTCTCCCTGAGCATCATCACCAAAAGTCTTTAAATAGTTCTTATTTTAATCAAAAAAATGAAAGGCAAACACCAGCTGTCCCTGAACAGCATACACCAATACTGTTACAGACATTTCCCAATTAGAAAACCAGTTTATTATACCCAACATTTGCAGTTAATTGAGCACCCTTTAACAGCACTGTGCACATGAAAGCAGGAATGTCAGCTAACTAAAAAAGCAGAGCTCAAACTCAAAGTGACACCCTGGTTACACTGAACTAAACAGAAACTTTGCAGTTTTGATGGAACCAGGATTTTCCCTTCTGCTTTTGGACCTATTAAGGTAACAAAACAAACTGCCCATGACCTTCTACCTTATCAAATTTTGACTGGGGCTTTTATTTGAATGCATCTTGACTCACCACATACTTTCTACTGATGTTTTCTGATCTTAAAAGTCAGTTGCACTGCTTTTTGGGATAAGACACATAGGCTCAACCCTGAGAATGTCAACATTTCAATTCCACACAATGATAACATCAGGTCCTTTGTACATTCTAGTTGCATGTTGTGATAACATACTAATCAGCAGCATGACTTGAAACACCACTGTAAAACAGAAATGGTGATTACTCTTCATTCTACATGATTTCCAACAGACTTATTTTTTTTAGTAACTTACCCAATAGCACAAACATGGTCAGAACGATTTGCCAACACATCTTGTTTTGTAGAGCAGATCTGAAAAACATATAGAAAATTAACTGAGAGGTGATAATTATCAGCCTATTATTTCACTAGGATTTCATTTTGGTGCACTTCAGTGAATTTGATACTCACACCTTTGTAGGCAGAAAGGAAGAATAAATCAGAATGTCATTTGAGAAAAAAAGCATTGCTTAGAATATCAATTAAATATCAATACAGCTCTTCTTTCATTGTTAGAGCTAGATAGTACTTCATCTCTTCAAGCTTTTGCTGGTCATTGTTCACCTTCTGGGTTTGGTCATCTGAAAGGCACTACAAATCCAAACAACCTAAAGGCCCAGGAGATACTCAATTTTCGAAGTGCAGCATCCACTCGGGCACCCATTTCAAGGGTAGAGATTTCACTGTTTTTTCATTTCAGGTATTTTGTTCTTTTTTATGTTCATCCCATAGTTATGTAAATTCTCTTAAAACCCAAATATAAGCATTTTTATACTTTAAAAAAAGCTCAGTAGAGGATATCAGAGTAAAACATACAGAATTTGGTTACTGTTGTAGTTAACCAGAACTGAATGATTAGTAAAATTTACAGCTCAAGTCAGACAGAGAATGCTGGGGCAAGAAATAATATTTAGGGAGTCCCTCCAAAGTATTCTCATTCCTTAAATATTTCTGAGAACAATTTCCATGAGAACTTCTATGTTGCTAAAAGAACTGGTGCCAACACTAGGTAATCCACTGGCCTTTCAGTTTGGGAGTGCATGTACTGTGCTATACATACGTATGCACTGTACGATACGTACAGACTACTGTGGTCGGAGAGTTTCCGTACTGGCTACACAGCCTCGAAGGAAAGCGTATGTGGACACAGAAGACCAGAAGGAGATAAAAAGGGTGATTCCTTCCTGGTTTTTACCACTCCTGTCAGTGCACAGTCTGAGTACATCCCCTTTGTCTCACCCAGGGCAGCGCCTCAACAAGCCTCGGCAGAGTGGAGGGTCAGCCCCACAGAGGAACCAGTGGCTGCTAATAAAACCAAAGAATTTGGTTACAATAAGGAAAGCCACCCTCTGCTCGAAGCCATCCCTCCTCTCCCTTTTGCCCTCACCAGAGACTTTCATATGACTGTCCAGTGACCCTGACACTGCTTTAAGCCTTGACCATGACTTAAAGCAGAGGTGATTCAATAGGCAAAGCTGAAGCAGCAGACAACTGACCAGTGAAGTTACAATATTTCAGTATTCTTGTCTCCCTGCAAGCTCTCCCACAAGGAAAGCCCTTGCAAATTTAGCTGAGGCTGGAGACGGAGGCAAGCCATTTCTTCAGCACAGACCATCTTCATTTTGGTCTGCAAGATGAGTCAGTCCCATCCACTTTTCTCCTCATTCACCCATTATAATCAGACTACATTTTAAGCTACATTTTGAGCAATTAAAGAGGAAAGCTCAAAATTTCAAAGGCAGTGCTTCACAACCCCTACTTCAGAGGAAAATCTGCCTCTCAGCACAGCTGTTAGGAGGCCAACCTTACCTGTGACTCTTCCATTAGTCTGTTTCCTAATAGGTGAGCCATGAAGGCCAGAGGAATTATCTAGCTACAACCTTCTATTAAGTCAGTCATTTCACAAAGATACAGGCTGGGATTATTTCCAAAGGCCTATGATGGAAGCTATCTAGTTTTTTCCCAAGTTTCTGACTGAAGAAAAAAAATAACCTTTTAAAATCATTTACTTGACACAAGCATACACTACTCATACTATTAAACGTATGGTTTAATGAAAAGCAGTCCATGTTACTCTTTTAAAGGTGCAACAAAAATTTGCTGTTCATAGCTCAACTACTTCTCAGGAAGAAACTGGCAGAGATCACTTCCATATGTTGTACAAGAAAATCAGACATATATTTGAAAAGCTTATAAAGTTATCAATATGTCATGGATGCTATTGCAAATGCTTTAAAGCTCTCACTTTCAAAACAAGTAAAAAACTTCCACCATCAAGAGCTCTAAATAATCCATAAAGTTAAGGTCCATCACTTGCTCTCCCCATCACAGGCACTGCAAGAAGCAAAAGCTGTCACCCAGATATCTTAGTCCTATTGCTCCTAGATGTTTAAAGGAAAAGAGCCATTGTTTTGGTAACTACACATATTTCGTTGTACTATTTCAAAGCACAGTGTGAAGCATCATCTCCCATTTGATCCTGGAAGTAAGAAGACAAAGAGTTAATTGTGTTAAGAGCAGCTGCTGTGTTAGTTTCACCCAAGCAATACCTACTGCAGACTGAAAAGAAAGCAACTACAGATCCCCAGAACTACACACATCACAAAGAAGGAAAGTTGTAATTATGCAGCCTACTGAAGATAAAGGCATTTTCACTTCCTGCTGCCGTAAAAGTGACCAGATAGAGCAAAGAGCCTCTGACATCAGCACTAATTTAACCATAATTAAAAATATTTGGACCAGAAAGCAGAAATGCAGCTCGAGACATCTTCTCTTCCTACTTCTACTGCATTTTATTGCCAATTTTTACAAAGGTCTTATTTTTCAATCCTGGTTCCAACAATGTTCATGAACAAAAAACAGCACTGTACATAGTAAAAAAGCAATGTAAGCTGCATGTAACCAGCATTAGCTTCTTTTCTGTTTGAAGTTTGGTATCACTTGTGTAAACTTTACACAGGAATTGGGTTAAAACAGGTATCTACAGATAATTCCCAGGGCAAGATGAATGTACTACTGGACTGGACAGGACTACCCAGTATCTCTTCTAGTGAGAATATTGAACTTAGCAGAATTCCTAACTCCATTGTAAGAAACAATACGAGTTTTACAAGAAGTGTTACAGGAACAGGAAGTTAAATAAAGGAGAATTATTAAAACTTGTAACTATAGCCCCATCCCAGAGTAAGTTAACACAGCAAGGACAAATGGTTTTACGTGTGGCTGGGGAAGTATCCATACAAACGGAAGGAATCAGGGTGCATTTTAACACATTTATCTCAACATGCTGCATTCTGAAACCACCAACTTCACTGTTGCTGCGTACAAGAAATATTCCCACTTTATAGGTAAATAGTATGTGCCTCTGCATGCTAACCCCCACAAAAGAAACTTCAGCAAGTACAGTCTTTGCCCTGACAATTAAAAAACAAAACACAGCAGATACAGCGAGCAAGGAGGACACCAGTGAAAGTAAGATCTTTTTTCTTTACACCGTGGCTGAGAAGTCATACAAACCATTGGCGTATTAGCATGGAAAACATTTTCAGCACAGCCTGAAACAAGCACGGCTGGTGATCCACAAACACCTGCTCACTGGGCATGGAAAACGTACTGGAAGTTTTCCTTTTCCTTCTGGAGCCGCCTTTTTTTTTTCAGTTTCTTGTCCTGACAACTTACATTTCTGTATGTCTCCTTTCTGAACCACAAAAAAAAAAGGGTTACTGCGAAGAGGACTGCAGTATGAGGCAGGTCTACCTGTCCAGTTGGAACATCAATGAACAGAGGGTGGCACTGGTGACTAAGAGTGCCAAGCCTCTACAACCCGTCCTGAACTAAGCGGAGTACCACAACCCTGACACCAATAAACTCAACTGTGAAATTCTCACGGCTTTTACAGGGACAAAGAGACTAAATGAGCAAATGTTGCAAGATCAGAACCTTACATATTAGTGGTTTCCAATGAGCAATTTCAAAGCCTACAGAAATGTATAGAAACTCAGTTACCAGAATCTCCTATTTTTCCTCAAGTAATGTACCACACGCACATACAGGGTCTGGAGTTCTTTTTTCCTTTTTCTTATTCCCACCCTCCCCAAAAAACAACAGCTGCTCATTAATGGGAAACAGGAACATAATACTGCAAGCATACAAACTGTCCCTGACTTTTGCAAGCACTCCACTACAGCTGTTTTTAAATATTTAAAAGATCTCTATAAAGCATAAAAATATTTTAGTAATAATGCTTATGCACAGCGTCTTCTGGCCTGCTCTTTAAGGGCACAGAGGACTTTCCAGTCCTGCTGGTTTTGGCAAGACCAGTGGTTCTTGGTCAGACCTCCTGGGCATGGAATTTCATTGCATTTGTTTGTCATTTAGTAGATGCGTAAACATTATTAATAAAGAGTTCAAATAAGTGGAACATACAAACTAGCAATGAATAGGACTTGCATTGAATAATTCTGCTTTTTAATACTACAGCTTTAACCAGGGCAACCCAAGTTGCACGTCTCCCCACACACCAAGTACAGTAGGACTAGCAGCAGAGCTACCCTCGTCTCACTTGTGCCCAACAGCACAGCTACAAAACCAGGCTCCAAGTCTGCTGACGGAGCCTCTCTTCTGAAACTCGACAGCAAAACGTCCCAAACTCGAGAGAGTTTCTCCAGATTGCACCATTTCTCTTGACTGTACTGAAACCACCCCCTCATTTCACAGACACCCGCGCTGCTCAACGACAGGTTCCCTTCACCAGCCCACGGCAGAGACGGGGCGCAGAGGATCCCGCAGCGCAGCAGTTGCGTTTGCTCCTGCATCTCCACTAGTGGTGAAGTTTGTGCACCTCATGACGCACAAGTTGAGACACTCAAATTTCATAAATATTCCTGATTTTAAGTCAGCAATAGGGAAGAGCGTTTTTAATAAACGCTCGCTCTCGCTGTTTTTCACTGATGAACATACATTAGTTTTTCCTTACGGGCAGCTGGAAGCAGAGGTCCTGTAATTATCTGGCACTTAAAACTCCTTCATATCATAGCCATACTTGGTAGTTAGGGGCTCTCGGTGTTTCCATTATAAACTCTATTTATAAATCCCGTGTCAATAATTAACATTAAATTTCCAAAGTGCTCTTCTATCAGAACGGGATATAATGGCTTCTGCAGTATCAGTGACTCACAGCCCACATTCGGGGAGATTTCTTTTTTCTTTTGCTTCAGACACTAAGCCTCAAGAGAAAAAAAAAAAAAAAAAAAATTAAAAAACCTCACAGGTCTGTTTTGGGTACACCACGCCACCCTCCAAAGTTGCCCGGCCCTTTCGAGAGCTGATCTGTGAGGGAAAAGACCGCTGGCTCACCCACCGGCTGCGTTCCGCTCTCTGCGTGTGTTTTGGCAAAAAAAACACCCAGCAATTCTTTTACCCTCCGGCTGCCCTTTCCCCACTACCACGCGGGAAGGAGCCGGCCCGCCGGGCTGAGGGGTGACCGCTTCACCTCCCCCACGGCCGGCAGGAAAAACGGGCGGGAAGCCCCCAGCCCCGCGGCTGTCACGCGTGGCAAAGCCGCCCATTACAGAAACGATAGTAAATTCACCCACCTACTTCGCTTCGTTCCCGGAGTCTTAACCGACAGCCCACGGTCATGTCTCGCCGCCTTCGCCCGGCGGCCGCCGCCGTCCCGCCCGCTCCCCTCAGCAGCCCCGCCGGAGCCCGCGCTGCCGCCGCCGGACGGTGCTGGCCGCGGCCCCGCCTCGTCCTAACGCCCGCCCCGCTCCACCTCACGGCCGGGCGGCGGCGGGGAGAGGCCGGTGACTCCCCCCCCCGGGGGTCGGGGACGGGGGGTCTCCTCACACACAAGATGCCGGGGGCGGTGCGGCTTCGGAACGCGGCCCGAGCCTCCTCACAGCGCAGGGAATGGGGGTGGGGGGGGTCCCCTCGAGCGCAAGTCTTATGAGGAGCGGCTGAGGGAAATGGAGGAAAGGAGGCTGAGGGGAGACCTTATCGCTCTCTAAAACTACCTGGAAGGAGGCTGGAGCGAGGTGGGTGCTGGTCTCTTCTCCCAAGTAACCGGCGATGGGATGAGAGGAAACGGCCTCAAGTTGCACCAGGGGCGGTTTAGATTGGATATTAGGAAAAATTTCTTCACTAGAAGAGGCTGCCCAGGGAGGTGGTGGAGTCACCGTCCCTGGAGGTGTTAAAAAAAAATGCGTAGATGTAGCACTTCAGGACAAGGTTTAGTGGGCATGGTGGTGTTGGGTTGACGATCTTAGAGGTCTTTTCCAAACTTAATGATTCTCATGAGTATCTTACCCATAGCACGTCACTGAAGACAATAAAATTTAAGCCTTCAGAGAGCTCACAGTGAGGTGCGACGGGTGTCAAGGGAGGGCCGTGGACAGGCAGGTCCTGCGGGCTTCGGACACAGGACAGGGCTAGACCCCAGCAGGTGAGTCCCCCCAAACCAAAGAGCGGCTGCCATCGCGAGCTGCTGCACCGCGGTGCAAAGCCAGGCCAGGACCATCCCGCCCTCTGCTCCCTCACACCTTCCGCAGCCCCTTCCAGGGTGGGCTGACAGGGCGTTAGGCCACAGTGCTTCGCCCCGAGAAGTCGGTCAAGGCACATGGCATCGCTTCTCTCTTCCGTAAAGCGCACAGATTACAAGCGGTTTCGCAGAAAAAGCTCGCACGCATTCCTTCCGCGTGAAGCCTCGCACCGCTTCCCTGCCCGGCCATCGTGACGCTGCTGCTTGGCGTGGGAGGCGTTGCAGGAGTTTGTCCAGGGTAGGTTCAAGGAGAAAGGAGAGGGGGTATTCAAAATTTTCCTGTTCTGATAATGCATTAGGCTATGATTATTATAGAAGAACCATCATTAAATTTCCTTATGTTTTTCTTTTTTTTTTTCATGCAGAGTGGGACTATTTTACCTAAATAGAGAACCTTCAGGGAACAATCAGTGCTGTCTGGATCTGCACAAACTTTTGTTAGGAATTTAATTAACGTTCAGCTTAAGTATTCCAGTTAGTGGTTTTAACAGTGGAGGCTCTACAAAATAGCCAATTATTAATGTAAAAGGTAACATAAACCAGAAGCATAGGGAATGCTTTCTGGCTATTAAACCTATTCATTCTGTGTCCCAAGGATCTCTGAATTTTCACAGAACTATAAACATAAGTGTTGTGAATTATTATTCATAACACAAACATGCCTATTTGTCAGTAGGACAAAGATTACTACTAAAAAAAAGAATCCGATTCAGATACACATCCATTAAATGACACATTAAGCAGTGCTATGCAATTTGGTTTTGACAATCAAATCAAACCTTTGACACAGGTAATTATTTCCCATTATTTTAAAAACTACACATTTCTGTGAACAACCTGGATGCAGAGAAACTACTTTCATCTCTTCTTTACTATACTACTCTTCTATGATTTTTTAATACCAACTATATATGGATTGTTATCATAAAGATTTTGTTTAATGTAAAAATCCGGAGCCATACTGAAGAAATTGCCAGTGAAAATTAATAACTAGAACTAAATTTAAATCCTGACCTTGAATCATTAAAATGAGTATTTCAAGTATTAAATTCATGAAGACCGGGTCTGAAGTTGGAAAAGTGAATGTCCCCAGGCTATACAAAATGGTTCTAAAATGAATGATGAATACACTGTAGCAATCTGTACTTCTCCAAAAAGCTGTACCATATGTAGCTCAGAAGGTACCTTCCTATGAGAGTCAAAAGTCCAGTTACTAAGACAAAAAAATGCCACTTTCTTGTAGGTTTGTTCTTTCTTCTAACACACAGCTATGGGCCCAGTTGTTACGTGCATGAATTTCCAGTTTGGGTCAGACCCACGGTAGTATACACACCAAGAGCACCTTGTCTCTAAACAGTAGTCGTCGTGGTTTAACCCCAGCTGGCAACTAAGCCCCACACGCCTGCTTGCTCACTCCTCCCCGGTGGGATGGGGGGAAGAGGATTGGAAGGGTAAAAGTGAGAAAACTCATGGGTTGAGGTAAGAACAGTTTAATAATTGAAATAAAATAAAATAATAATGATGATAAAAAATTGTAATGAAAAGGAAAATAACAAAGGGAGAGAAATAAAACCCAAGAAAGACAAGTGATGCAAATGGAAATGATTGCTCACCACCAACCAAGTGATGCGCAGCCGGTCCCCGAGCAGCAGACCCCCTGGCCGGCCTTCCCCCCTAGTTTATTGCTGAGGATGATGTCCTATGGTCTGGAATATCCCTTGGGTCAGTTGTGGTCAGCTGTCCCGGCTGTGTCCCCTCCCAACTCCTTGTGCCCCCCCAGCCTCCTGGCTGGTGGGGTGGGGGGAGAAGCAGAAAAGGCCTTGGCTCTGTGTAAGCACTTCTCGGCAGTAAGGAAAACATCCCTGTGTTATCAACACTGTTTCCAGCACAAATCCAAAACACAGCCCCATACCAGCTACTGTGAAGAAAATTAACTCTACGCCAGCCCAAACGAGCACATGCCAGGTGTCACTAAAGATACCTCAAGAAACCCAACCAAAGAAGACTTGGAAAAAATACTAAAACAAACAGCAAAAGTAGAGATAAGTTACAGATTAGAGATAACTCCCTTAAAACAAACAGCAAAAATAGAGATTACAGATTTGCTGTAACCCCACATTAGATACAGAATCTCCTCAGTTTCCCATAAAGATAACAATGTTGACCATAGCATGAGGAGCAGGGAAGATAACAAGCAGGCAAGGAAACTAAACTTATTATAGCCACAGTAGGGAGAACACTGAAAGAGTTTAATACATCAAGAGAGTTATGAAAAATTAGCACATGAAATTGCAAGACCCAGACACTGGTATTTTAACCAAATCTGTTAAGCAGCAGTACCATTAGAGTTAAGAAAAAAAAAAAACAGGGTGTGATAATATCTGATTTCTAAAACATACAAGACTTTAGAAGAAATCGGGGGGGGGGGGGGGGAGCGTTGAACAGTTGGGGAGTAAACCCCAAAGAGAAGGAATTATGAACCATTTAAAGCAAAACACAACACTGGCACTAACCACAGGAACATTTAGGCCTGTTATTAAAATCTGAATCTTGGCCAAGAGAATACTGATTTCTGGAACAATCTTCTAATGGGAATAACAGGACAAAAAAGAAACTGTTTAAGTGAGGATTTAGTAAGTTTATGAAAAAAATGATTATACAGCTTTGTGACTCTAATAAAAAGAAAACTCAATAAAATAATCTAGACAGACTGTTCTAGCCTCATGTTTCTTTGCTACCAATGAGAGTTCCTTGAGTGACTACTCATTTCACACGCATTTCAGACCACTCAGTGCCACTCCCCTTTCCACACATGCAGAGTTAAATTCTTATACTACCTGACAGTCAATTATCCCTCCCTCTCTCTGAATATACTTTTCATCATATTGCTGCTTGAAATGAAGCTACGCTTTATCTCCCACTTCCTCACTTCCGTAGTTGTTTTCAAGGCTTGCATGGTATCCCCTCATATGGGTTATTTTCTCTTAATGAGGTTAATACATTCAAATCTCTCAAAGACCTGGTTCTGCTATAATGCATGTATCCATTACCTGCTGGCTCTCTTTTTTAAGAGTAGCGGATTAAAAAAAAAATTAAAATCACATTTTACTCCACAAGTAGTGGAGTAAATCACATTTTGACCCTTTTGCACTCCACTGTTTGTCCTTATGAATAAAGAGCTCTTTGAGAAAAGAGCTGATGCATATGTAAAGCAATACCACATATTTAACAGGAACTTCCAATTAAAAAACAAAACCCAGAAATTATGTCAAGGAACTTAAAGTGAGGACTGAGCCCTGCTAGAAAAGATGCACCTTTAATCTTGCCTGTGCTCATCCATTTTCTTGGAAAAAGCAGCAAGAGTTTAGAACCAGCATACCAGAGACTGGCAAGTCCTTGATAAGTGCAACTGAGGTATTTTACGATGTTTTTTCTTTTCAGCAATATTATTTTAAAATAAATGCAAAACCAGTATCTCTGCTTCATAAGGTATGAAGAAAAATATTGTTATTTACCTGCTGCAAGCTCTTCTCAGTAAACAGACTTGAACATGGTATCATACTATCTTTTGTATTGTGTAAATAGTTCTGCCATGGCTATATAAACAAACCTACTGATTGGCTTTAATTTATTTATTGACTTTCCGTAATTCATGATCCATTTCCGCAAAGTAGCATCAGCCAATTTCACCCATTATTAAAATAACCACCATCTCTAATTGATAAATTCTATTTTTAAAATATTTATGATATTTTTAAAATGTTCTAATACGACAGTTTGGGAAATCTGACTACGTACAATTCGTGTCTGAGGTTAGGAAGCTGTTGAAGTTTCTGTATCCCAGACTTCCATAGCGTAAGCAAAAGCTGTCACAAGCTGTCTAGTCTGCCATGTCTCTGCTAGGTGAGACCCAAAGAGGGACCACTAGAAAATAGTTGTCTATTTAGGTTCTAACATCTTGAGACAAACATTTGACAGGGTAAGTTTTCTTTCACTTCCCCACGTAGCACTGGTGTTCAGTGAATCAGAAAAAAATCCCCTACGTAACCTACACTAGTGCATATTTATTTATCTCTTTTTAAAGGTTTTTCTTCCCCTCCCTTAATATCTAAACTAAATCTTCCTGAAGTTTAATCCTTTTTCATATGCTTGAGAAAGACAGAAGACAGGTCATTCCTCCTTTCAGAAGCCTTTTTATGTATGTTACGTTGTTGTCTCATACTGATCATCCTTTCTGTAAACTAAAGCTCCAGTTCTTTCAGTCTTTCTTTACAGACCAGCTTTTCTGGAGACCTGCTAAGGCTAACTGATCTCCTTCAGACTTATTCCTTTTGCTTTCTCTCTTTTCTAAAGAGCAATGCTCAAAGTACTCCAACCAAGGTCTTGGTAGTGCTATTTAGGGGGAAGAAATATCTCACTTTTTAAATTACAGTACCCTTACACATCCCAAAAGGATGTTTGCTTTTTTCCCCTCCCAACAGCACACCTATGTTGACTCAGGCTCAGTTTGCGCATCTCTCTAACCCTTAGATCCTTCCTGCAGAACTTTTGTTTCTGCAGTTGATTATTTCCCAGTTAAGTGCCTTGCACTTGTCTTTATTGAATTGCAGCCTATTTATTTCAGACCACTTCAGCAGTTCATCAAGTTTGAATTCTAACCTTGTTCTCTAAAGTGTTTGCAACTGTTGCTAGCATTTTTCTATCCAAATATTTAATATAACATGCACTTTTCAACTATTAAAGGACTTACTGAAAATCTCAAATAGTTTTAGACTTAAGGTGTACCCCTGAACAACCACCCCAGGTACAGTCTTCCAGTCTGTGACTTGTTGACTGCTTTTTGTTTGTTTGTTTTTGGAATGTTCCTTTCCATCCAACTGAACACTTTACAGTCATTTAACGTAGACTAGGCTTCCCTACCTTGCTTAGGAGAAAGTCACATGAGACGGTATCAAAAACATCACTGAAGATAATATGCTGTGATGTTACAAATTTTCCATATCTGTAGGAATTCCCCTCACTACTAAAAATGTTTTCTTGGTCATCCTGAGGGACCATTTTAGTTCCACCTGTTCTGTCCTTTGTCTTTCAGATTTACCCCTACATGCTTGTGTTACTCTTTTACAAGTCCTCTTCAATAACTTAACCTAGCTTTCAATTCCAGCTAAAGTTTCACATTAGTGAGGAAAATATTATTTGCTCATCTACTAACTTTCCTACCTTTAATTCACGTTGGAGCAGGTGCTTTCCTGCTTTTCATGTATATTTTTTCCACGAAAATGGACAACACTTCTCTTTAGACTTACTTTCCATTTGATGTTCACCATAATTGAGTTTATTGAAGTTTTCTTTCTCAAATACTTTCTTTCTCTGTTCTGCTGTGTCCTTACATCTTCACATTCTCAGCTGGTTCCTCTTTCTCAGTCCAGGGAAAAAAAATAAAATCTAAAAGTCTTATCACAAGATATTAACCAGCTCTGGTTAAAAAGGTCCTCATCCACCCAACTTATTTGGCAATATACAATAAGCACTTAACATTGATCTTTTCTTCATATCTTTGCCCAGATACTTTCAGTTACTTCACCTCCTATCTGTGCTGGATCTCAGCAAAAATCATTTGCATCCTTGTGATAAAGACTTCATTCCTCCCGTGCCTTTAGACCTCTCTGAACAAGTCTTTCCTTTCTTGTCTGAATTATCTTACAAAGTTTCTATTTTGCCAGTGCAGTTATAATTTTGACTCAATACAAAAATTTTCAGTTTCTCCATACTTTATGCATCAGTACACAGACATCCAGGACGTTAAGCAAACTGACCCATGATTTTCCTTCTTTTGCTCCTGTATCTCGAGCAAGCTCCCTAGCTTTTGCACCTTTTCCATGTTATCAAAATTCATACTTAACCATTGGGCCTATGACATTGGCCCCTGCCAGTCTGAATTCAAAGGAATCCACTCCAGTTTAGCAGGGCTGTGACCAAAGATGATGTTCTCCAGCCTCAGCACAACTCCCTTCTTAGGGCCTCACCCTTTGTGGAACTGGAACATTTTTTGGAGAGCGTCTTTTTATAAACAGAAACAACGAGGAAATTTATTTTCTCTCACCCTCCGCATTTCACCTCAGACTTTCTCCCTTGAAGCATTGTAAAAATAACAAAGATCCAGAAGATTTTCAAAGAGTTACACATCGAAGAACAACAGAATACAACAAAGTACCAAGTCCCCTGTGTTTTTGCAAAGCACGTGAGAAAACTTCAGTGACCTACATGCATGCTTTGCAGTTGACTGAGAGCAAGAAACACGTAACAGTAGATGAAGCTTCACTGAAAGAACAAAAGTACTTGATGTTATTTAGCCTTGAGGGTTTGTTTGTTTATTTATTTAAAAGATGCAACATTAAAACAATTCCTTCCCTGCCACTGCTTATGCTGGATACAGTCATATAGCCACTGTGTCTGCAGCTAATCAGAGTACCCGGACCTCTTACAAATAAAAACATCTATAAACTCCTGCACAGCTTTACATCCATATAGATATCTATTGAGGTGCTAATCTTGCTGCCAGCTAGTACTGCAACCAAATCTCTTCTAGGCTTGTAGAAAGACCTGCAAATTTCCTGCTTGAGAGCAAAAAAAAAAAAAAACACCAAGCCCAAAACCCACATTTTCCTCCTGTAGTGAGGAAAAACACTACAGCCATCTGCCCCAACACTGACAGGTTAGTGAAAACATAACAAGTCTAAACGGAAGTACTTTTCTGAGGTTTCCAGTTCTGAATAAAGATGCAGAAATCTGAAGCATACTAACCTTAGCTACTTGGTGCAAATTGAGCGATTAGGCATCTGCAAGAGCTTGAAAAAGCGTTAGAAATTCAGCTTCAGTTCTACCAGGTTAAATTTGTCATTTCTGAGCACAGCTGAGCTCCTTCTGGGTTTTTAGCATGGGTTTCAACATTTTGCTTGGGTTTTTTCCCCTTCTAATCCATCCAATTTGATTCATGCCAGGTTAACCAATTTATATTTAAACAGGTGAAAGAGACTAACTACACAACTGCTGCAGAAAAATCAAATACTGGTATTCTATATAAAAACAAATCACATGTAGGTATGTATGTATGTATCAGAAGTTTTTCTAAATCATTTAATGACCACCGGAAGTGAAAAGTCTGTTTTCATTATAAAGTTCATGCAAAGACAGACTCTGCCTCCACAAGGGGATGTTTTCAGTAATTCATTTTTGCTGCTGCAACAACGTTTTGCACTTAATCTCTCTGCACCTCTTTACCAGCATCCAAGCTTAATCAGCCAACCAAAAGCTTGCTACTGTATTAAGACCACCAACAAAATTAAACTTCACCTTTTGTACACCCACAGAAATGCTCTCTGCAATCCGCTTTGCAAATTAAAAATAGCAGAGGTAGTGATTAAACATGTTCTGTGCAAAAAATATGTTCTTTCCCCTGAAAGATTCATCTGTTTCCCATGGCTGTACACATATTACAGTCCCGTACTTCGACTGATACAATAAATTGGCATCAAATACACTAATAAACTAAACTTCTAGTTGCAGAATCAAAAAAATAGAGTTGTCTTATAACCAGAACAAAGACAAATTGCATAGACATTAAAATTTATTGGACATACTATTATCAAATACAACCAGGTAATTTACATGTATGTTCCTCCTTTGCTGGAAACCCCTAGCAGCTGCATGCTCAAATATGCTCTCCAGATTGATGCAAGTGTAACTGTATTCATTTAACAAAGATAAGCCAAGAGACACACCTCTCTAATTTAGAGCAGGATAATTCCTCCCTATTTTTCAGAAGTCCCCTGTTAATTCATTTCATTATAGGACAAAAAGTTAAAAGTATTGCTTTGGACTGCAGAAACAATTGCAGCTCTGGGAGCACACACATTTACCTTCCAGGACAGAATCATTCATCGTTAGCCATCTAAACCTCATTGACAGTGATTCACCTCAGGGGCATACAGGAATGAATCACATCTGTTAACAGCAGAGATGCTAGCAGCAAAATAGGAAACTTAAAATGTTGACTCACTCTCAGCCATTTTATGCCATCATCAGGAGAAACTTTTGAACAAGGTGTAGTATGAATTGATCTTCTCTTTTTTAAAGATCTATAAAAATCATATCTTTTGTCTCACGTGATGGCAGGATAAGACCAGTTTGTCTGTGAATAGTGGAACAGCTGAACCATCCTGTCTGCAGAGTGCCCTGGTAACATGCTATTAAGACGCCCACTGGAAAATGAGAAGTGGGATTCCAAATCTCTGCCTTTTTATGAAAGAATAAAATTCGTCTCTCTCTGACACACTGGACAAGCACCTAAAAGAGAGTAGACCCTTCTCCTGTGAAAAACAAATCCAGGTGAAGTTATTGACAAATAGTTAACAAGTTCTGTCTTTGGGGTTAAATGTAACATTAACGAAAAACCTGCCTCTGCAGAACTGTATTAACCTGAAACCTTTCCTCCAAGGAACTTCATGCTTTAGATATTCTACCAGTGCACTATGAGAGGATGCTCCCTATCCCAAAAAGCATCCAGGAAACAACAGAAGGATACCAAGAGACAGATGAAAACCTTACGAAATAATAGGCTAATATTCAGCAAAACTTTGATTTAGAACTGTTTAGCTTTTTACTATAGGTCCCCTAGCATGAGTATTCCTGCCCTGGCTAATGTAAGAAGTGTTGTCCTCAGGATATTTATGCTCAGCTGCATGTTCTAGATGGTCAGAAATGTGTACATTCAAATACTCCATTCCTAATATAGAGAGAAAAAATTGGAGGGCGTGCTAAATATGTCAATTGTGATATAAACTACTAGTGCCATCTTAAATGGAAGTTTCTGAGGCAAAAAAATAGTTGCAAAGGATGAAGTAATTCAGTGAGTCATATAGATAGCAATTACACAAAGCTGATAAGTCTCTGAGGATAATAGAGACTTTGAAAATTATTCATGAGAGAAGTGTAAAAAGTTTGATTCATATGCGACAAATTGCCCACTTTTGCATCATGCTTTTTTTCCACACATTAATAATTCAAGTTGATAGACACATCAGGTTTCTAAATTTTTATGTTTCCTTGTGCTTTTAAGCTTCTGTGTTACTTCCGTTAACCATCTCAGAGTTTACCAAATAAGCCTGTCTGAAGCATCTATACAAACAATACTAAAAATACTTATGAACAGCAGGCATTTTTGCAGGAAAAACATGTCATCTCCTGGACGCATCAGTGCCAAACTTGTTCACAAATTGGCAAGTAGTGCACAAATTCCTATGGGGAGGTCATCAAGAAGACAGAACCAGGCTCTTCAACATGGTGCATGGTCAGACAACAGGCATAAATTGAAATGAGAGGGTTCAAAAATGATAGAAATAAAAACTTTTTCCCCATGAGGACAGTCAAGCAGTGGAACAGGAGGAGCAGCCTCCACCCTTGGAGGCTTTCAAGACCAGGACGGATAAAAGCATGAGCTACCTGGCCTCATCTCACAGCTGGCTCCGCTTGAGCAGAAGGTTGTTTTAGAGAGTTCCTGAAATCCCTTCTAACCTTAAATACCCAGTGATCCCATGATCCTGTGGGAGTCGTATCTCATCATCAAAAGAAATTAATGATAACTAGTCAATATGTGCCTTTAAAAAACTAACTGGGAAAGAGATTAAAACCAAAAAACTAAATATTTATATTCTCCCTGATGAATGCATTCCTGTATCTGTACACATGCAGAGATGCATTTGATATTCTCTGTTATGCTGAAGAAAGTTTTTCTCTTTCCTAAGGCAGTGAAGGTTACAAGGTTTAAGTTGAGTTTGTAGCTGTGATTGCTCACTGGCAGGACAGCCTGAGCACAGCCCAAAAGGCCTTCTGGCAATTCTTCTTGTCTTGCCTGTTAAAGTATACTCTCCTCAGGGCAAGTGATTTCCTTTGGAAACACTCATTCATTGCCCATCACAGTGAGTCCTGATCTCAGCTAATCAGCAATATCAAAACCAAGTTTTAACTAACAGCTTGAGAAAGATGACCATTGACAGCAAGCGAGACTTAAGCTGCATCTATGTCATAACCCCAGATGCACTGTTGCGCAGTAACTTTGATTTTTCTATGGGCTAGGTCAGATTACAGATACTACGCATACAATTTTTCTCCTTGCCATCGCTAGGAATCTAACCAGGCAGCACAGTGCACTGTACCGTGCTCTGTTCCCATGTGGAGAAGCACTTCAGTCTCCCTCCATCCTGTCGCAAGCTGCGTAAGAGCCTTTCCCTCTCCATCCTGGCCAGGAGACTTGCATCCAGATTCTCCAGTTTTCTGTCTGCTACCGCTCTCTCTCCCCGGGTGACAGTCTTACAATATATTTGAGGCCCCTTCCCTAGCTTCAGGCTAGTTCTTTCCATTTATAAACAGGCTTCGCACCCATTTGCTCCTCTGTCTTGGCTCTCAATCTTTCCAGTCCTTTGTTAGGACTCTTCCTTCAGCCTGCCTGGGGGCTCAGATCCTGTTGGCAACCATTCTAAAAGCTGATCTAGGAGGCTCATTCCCTTCACATCTCCTTCCCCAAATCCCATCCTTCCCAGAAGGCAGAAATCCTGCAGGACACACCCCACACGTTCAAAGCCTGAAGGGTGCCAAAACTCCTCTGAGAACTTAGAGCTGGCAGATGCAAAGGTTGTATCCCAACCTTTTTGCAAGAACCTGCTAAGCTTGTGATGTTCCCAAATGCTTCTGAGCGTGATCTTTTAGGAAAGAACCTATGTCAACTACAGCACAACATGGGTTTCCTGCTGGCAAACTCATCAATGGTCACAAAAACTTCACTGTCCAACATGAAATACATAATACCAACAGGTTAAACAGCAAGGACCCACTTTTACTCATCTTTTAGGCAAACAACTGATGTAAGTTTATGCTAGCAAGCACAGGGAAGTTTTCAAAATGGAAAAGATGAGCACAAAAAGCATATATCCTTGATATTCATAAGAAATGACCCTTCATTTATGCCAGTCTAATTACTTTATAATCAAAGCATACCTTGCAAATTTGAGAAAGCAGAGCTGAGACCTCAGGGGACAGTCAGCCCTGGTGGCAGCCCTGGCTGTGGCCAGCACAGGGTCAGAAGGGGCAGAGTCGCACCAGCTGCTCAGATGGAGCGGGAGGAAGGACGAGAGGAAAAAAGAGCAGCACTAAACACACCTGACTTCTCAAGGGACACCTCTCTCCCGTTCAGCTGAATCAGTGGAATAGGAGGGAGGAATATATAATATTTCATAACATACTCTTAATTCTTTTTACAGCTAGATAGCTCTAGCTGTTAGGAATAAGCTTTTGAGGGAGACAGACAGGAATGGTCTACAGAAAATTCACTGGAAGGAATTTGCATCCCTTTTTAAGCCTTCACATGGCTGCGTGAGAGGTCCCAGGTAATTAGTGCTGTCACCATTAGTGAAGCCTATTTCCTCAGTGCCAAAATGCAATTTGGCAAGAAGAAAATACTGAGTGCATTCGGGGGGGAAATTGCAGCAAAAATTCAAGTTCCTCCAACTAGCAGGCTCCGCAGTTTAACTTACATTTTGACAAGTTATATGGGTTTGATATGTCTATTTACTGGGCTTTTAAATAAAAACACTGGTTACTATAGTAACATTTACATCATAGGTTGTACTTATGCTGCCTCTGAGATACAGAAAACCAATCTGCTATGTTAACCTTTGCACTTCACTTCTGCAATATTTTAAAGGACAAACCTGTTTTCTAATAAATTGGCTTTTTCTCTAATCATTTTACTTCTCAGATTATAAATTAAAATACATTTGATCTAATTTTCTTTTAAATGACTAAGCCTTGTGTGTGGGAACATGAAATCTGGTTCCAGGGAGAACAAGGAGAATGTATGTAGAAAGAAAACTGCAGTATGGGGAAATAAGACAAATATAGCTTTTCTAATCCTCCTGTAATTTAGTTTTCTCTTGTAGGAATCATGGTAAAATGACAGATTATTATTTCTTTGGACAAATAATCTTCTCCTCTGTAGCTTTTATTTTAGCCTGTTAGAATAGCAAAGCAGCATGGCCCATTCTGAGCTCTGCCTCTGCTGTCCTTTCCACTATTTTTCCAGCCTTTTATCAGTTGATTTGTTATCATTTTCAAGTGCTTCTGTACATCTGCTGTATTTGCATACCTATCGGTTTACTTTATGAAAGTTACAGTGAGTAATCACACGACACAGAACATGGACAACCTTGCTCATCCAGCTTTGCTCTTGGGAATCCCCTTCACTAGCAGGACGCTCCTAAGCTTTCAGTGTCCTGATTTAGTGCTGGAAGACCTATTATACTCTTGATGAGGTCTTATTGATGCAAGCTGGCATGATTAAACTCTGTTCTAACTCCATAGAAGCACGATATTTAGTTAGCAAAATGTGACCCTCTTTGGCAGATGAGAAAACGAAGCAAGGACATACAATACTGGAAAACAGGTACCTATAGCAGCACCTTTCCATAGTTCATATTGTTACTGGCAGGAATAAAGACAGAGAATACAAAGGCATGATCAAGTTACAATAAAACTAACGACTGAAGGCTTCCTCTCACGCATCCCTATGGCGGGGAAAACAGAAACAAGCCCTCCACAAGTTCTTACGTGTTGATTTCCCTCCCTGAACTCTTCATCTTACAGCATTTAATACACTTCCAGCTTACAGTAGCAGAATGAGATCCTCCATGATTTCTCCCCTCTGCAGAGATGTGCTTAAACACTTACTAGGGAAACAGGGGGTGGGGTGGATGAAATAAAGGGAATTAAAAAAAAGCAGCTTAACAGGATAAAAAAAAGTCATTGGCGCTTTAACCAGGCTTCTTGATTCCAGTAAAAACATTTCTTGACCATGTATTTATCTAACAGAAATTAGCAGCTAGAAAATATAGAGAGCAGAAGATAATGGAAGGAGTGCAGGTAACTTACAGAGCTATCCGACATCTCTCCAGTGGGTTGAATTGCTTTTTCCTTCTATTCTTCTTCCTGATGTATATACGCTCCATTCAGATTGTAGTGAAAATGTGGATGAATGGGACTGCAGCACAGCCAAAACACTGCTGGTCATGTAAAGTTACTCTTCACTGATGTTCATAACCATGGAAAAAAACACGATTTGCTTTTGGTTCAGAAGAGAAGCATTGTTTAGTCTATTATCCCCATAATCCCTGCCAGGATGAGAGCACTACTCAACTACATTTCAGTGAAAAGAAAGCAAACACCACTACTTTTTCCCTAAGGGGGTGGTGGTGGAAATTTATCTCCAGAAGCGCTTTATGAAACCTGGCACTAATCTGAGTTTCTCAAGTGTGTCATCTAGCACAGAGGATATGAATTCACAGAATATAACTGGCGAGAGAGATAAACGGTGGAGAAAGTGAGAAGGTACTTTGAATAAATACCTTCATGAAAAAAATCTTGGCCTTTTCGCAACTTAGACATTTGTAAACCTGGCAGAAGGTTAGCCTGTTGCCCAGTGTGACATTCACGGACTCAATACTACAAAGAAAAAAATACCAAATGAAACCGTGGCCTAATCCAAATTGAAGCAGCTTTTGTGGTTTTGGCTATGGAAACAGGATTTTACTTCAAATGTTTATGTATCAGTGATGAATTTCATCCAACACAAAATAGAAACCCCATCTACTTCATGCCCACAATAAATGAAAATGCCACCATTTTTTCATGAAAGCAGGAGAAGTTGGAGAACGGGTACAAGGATCCTCACCCATCCTGTCCCACCATCCCAAAAGGGAAAAAAATTCCTAAATAAGGAAGAACGTCACACATGTCTTTCATAGTTCTTTTCAGATGCATTGTTCTTCTCTAAAAAAGGAAAGGATCGTATGTCCATCCACTATAGCTTAAGAGGACAAAAAAGACAGTCCAGAAAAGAAGAAAACCCAACAATGCTCTATGACAAATGTAGCTGGAGCAGAGACTCTGGACATGCCACTATCTAAGAGTGCCGGACCTCCAGAGACTGAAACCACCTTCACATCAATGCACGTGAAGACTGAAAGGATCTGACCATCATTTCATTTTTACATTCTATTTGTAGTTAGAATCCCTTTGCTAATATTTCCTATACTTCAAGAGTAGCCAGTGCTTTCATAAAACCGTTTATCAGACTTTATCCTGCAAAACAGAAGCCACACAACTACACTGGCAATTCCTAACCAAACCAATTCCTAATCCATCGAGACTTATTTCATGTCATTAGTCTCATATGACTCCAGCCAGTCCTATCGCTCATCTTCTGTCCTTTAAGTGCCCGCAAGGCCACAGTGCCTCTGCCCACAAGGCCAGCCTTAATTCTACCTCTTCTCCCACTCCTTACATGTTACCTTCTCCCAAGCTGCACCATGTATAGATCTTCTCTACCCCGCTAGCTGTGACCCCCAACTTCTTAGTCAGGCGGCCTCAAAATTTGTTTTCTCCAAAATCAATGTCTACCTCTCATGTAACACCAGCGTATGAAGGAAGAACACCTCTGTCTAAATTGATATTTAGACAGAAATTGATGTTTAGACAGAAGTATTTTAAAATAAAGAAGGAAGAAGAGATTAACTAGAATTTTGAGCGTTCAGATGGACTGCCGCACTGCAGAGTCTCTGAGACTGTAAATTCCTCCAGGTGGAATCCATCTGGTTTATGTGACTTGTACAATATTGAGTCAAGGCCATGTAAATGCAGTGATTAAACTGTAAGCTAGTATACCTACATGACTGGAATACACTATACATGGAAAAGATTTCATTGCTATGCATTTGGAAAGGGTGCATTGCTTCTGAGTGTTGGGTTCAAAAGTAAATTGAGATCATCGTAATATATGAACTGCTGGTACAAACACTACATGCATTCACGACATATCACTAATACCTACTTCTGATCATAATCACCTCTAGGATATGGTTAAAATCCTAGGAATAGCCACAGAGCATTTTACAATGCCAGGACGAACACGCTGTATTTTCGGGGCAGGCAGAACTCGCCTTCAACGCACCAGGCAGCACAATGTGCTGTGCAGCCTAATGTACCGCGTCCCTGTCATTACATACGACTCGGTTTGCACAGAATTCAACTTGCTGAAGATACCAGGTATCTTAAAAGCACCATCCCATGTTTGCCACTCCAGTTTAGCAACAACTGCTATTTTGAGTGGTTCATCAAGCAACTGTTAATTAATTTCATGAGGCTTTTTGGCAGCAGCCCTTTGCTGAGCTACCTCAGCCTTAGAATCTTCTTCAATCTATCATGTTTGGATCCATTTCATAATCAAGTGTCTACTGAGAGCATGCTTTTTTCTCCTAACTTCTAGAAAATAGTGTAATTTGCCCCAAAGTAGCTGCAACAATGAAAAATCTAAAAATCAGATTATTTTACCTAAATGTCAAGCAAAGTTCTAGCATACTGTGTCTGGTTTTCAGCTACCAGTTTTTCAACGTTGCTCCAAACCACATCTTTAGGCACTGATTTTAGGGGGAGTTTGGCATCTACCCTTGAGGATCTGGGTCTCAGTCTCCAAAATCTGGCAGTATTTCATCCATATTAAGATGCACTGTGATCAAGACCTATTAGAAAGCACATCTTGCACACACCTCAAAAAGAGATGTACTAGGTTGCCGAGACATTATGTGCAGCAGTGAAGACATTTCTGTCTCAGTAACTTTTCAGAGCTAGATCTGACAATTTCAAAATATCAGTGAATATTCCAACATAAGTGGCCAATAGTTTTGGAAGGAAATCAGAAAAATGGAGTGGAAAAAAGAGTGGGGAATGGATGGACCCCTCTCTATGCCGAGATGTTGACATTCTGCATGACTTATTTTCTAGATAAATAATAATGGGTGAGAGGGACAGCACAGCATGGGAAAACAGCATGAGAAGAAAAATACAAGGCATAGAAAGAGTGTGTGGTGGGAAGACAGGGAAAAATGGGCTAGGAAGGGCCAGATACAGGAAGAAGCAAGAACAACAAACAGATGAACCCTGCCGGGGTGGAAATGATGTGTACAGATAGCCCTGGCACAGAGGAGGTGTGACCGAAGGGAAGATCATGGGATTCTGATATGAGGGAAAGGGTCAACAGGGAGACAGAGCCCCAACAAAAGGGAGGGGGTGTGTGGGGGGGTGAAGTCCCTGCGAAGGGGCTCATACTACCAGCAGGATCCATCTACCTACCACCAGCAGGAAGGGTGCTACACCCCCGTACTCAGGGACTGGTGAGAGCACTTCTGACTGTGACATTGCATTTTGAAAATTTTTGCCCTTCTCGACTTGGCAGCAAAAATGGGAGCAGCGAGGCGTGGGCACCAAGCCAGCAAGCACTGACTCGGACAGCTGTTTCCTATTGTAGCAACCCCAGTTTTCAGCGCCGCGTGAACTAGGCTCAGAGCACGCTGACGCATGGAAGGAGGCTTGTGGGGAGGGAGGTGATCCGTATGGCATGTTTCATTCCCACATGAGCTCCACATGGGAAACGTTCCCTCAGAAAGCATTACCTGCCTTTGCCAAGTGCTCTTGCTTCTGCACGAGGAGGTAAAGGCTAAGCCACTGCTGATGCTGGAGAAGGCACGAAGAATGGGCAGAGGAGGAGTCAGCCCTCTCCTGCTGGTTTCTCTTGGCAAGGACCCCCACAAACACCAGTGAACCTTGAAATCTGGATCACGAGGAGACCAGACACGAATTTCCGTCCTTCCACTCACAGACAAAAAAGCTGTGCTGTATGCAGACCAGAGCTGTTCGTGCAAGACTAGATTAGAGCAGAAGAGAAGATTCAGGTACAGAACACGTTCTAGTCTTTCACTTGTACCCCATGCCTTGCACCCTGTTTAAAATGTCACAGACCTTTGTTTTGCACATTGGGAGGTACTCTGCATCTCCAAACATCAAGATTCTCCCTTATTGATCAGGTACTTTAGCCAAAAGGTCCTCACTTGAAGCGCGTCAAACACAAATCTAATTTGACTATTCAGTTCAGACAGGTTTTCCCTTCACAAAGGTCATATTTAATGCAGCATTATTCCATCGTGCGTCTGACTGCAGGACATCCGAATGGCTGCTAATACCGTGGCACCCACGGATAACCCCAGCTAAGCATCCGTTGCCTTTCCCTCTACCTTGCCACTTTTCATTTCCACCAGTCCAGTTTCATGTATGTGGGTTGAAGAGAGATAAAATTGACTATGGAACATGATTAATAAAACTAACTTCAAAAGGTTTCATTTTGGGTAGGAAGTTTTGATGTTTAAATGGGAACAAAATAGCCTAAATCCTGTTCCCACACTCAAGTCTCCAAAGAAAAATACAGTCGTAACAAATGGCCTATTACTGCAATTTAAAAGTTTTCAGAAGGCCAGGGAAATGCTATCAAGATAACGTGATTACTAAAAGCGCTACAGGAAAACACGTATTGACTGATCCTCATAATGAGTTTACCTACAGACTTCCTCATTACCTGCACATTACAGAAGAGATTTAGTGAAGAGAATACAATTAGCTTCAGTAACTTGTAATGCCTTACACCATAACTGAGAAGAGTTGTTGTGTACAATAAAAATGGGCACTTAAATGTCAGACAAACGGATGGAAGAATGATGGTTTTACCTTTCGATTTACTTATACAAAGCCTTTTACAAAGAATCAGAAAGTTCAGGACCTATTTGTAAATGATCCACCAAAATTGACTTTATTTCTGTCTGTCGGTGTAATTATTCTTGTCACTAAAGAAAAAGGCATATGCATAAATATCAGTGCTGTCATTAACTATCACTGCCATCACTTGTCAGAAGCATTCACTGTATAAACAGAAGACACTAAAATTAAGTTAATTGGGCTATTTTTCATACCAAATCAGAGGTATACATTTTAAAAATACCTTACAGCCCACAAAGTTTGAGAAACCATTTTAGAACAAACTTTGCACAGTGAAACACAGTAAATCATAAACACTGCCAGAGCATATACTTTCAAGAATTATAAAGCAGACATTAGGTTTCTGTATTTAATAAAAATTCTTCCATTCTGTAGAGAGCTTTGGACATGAGTAAGAGTTTATATTTAAAATGGAACATCAAAAAACATCCAAATATGCCAAATCAGAGCTAGTAAAAAAGTTTATCTTTTAAAACTCTTTCAAAAAAGCCTTTAAGATTTAGCACAAGAAATTTACTGCATACCTCACCACTAATAAGTAATAAATTACAGCCCAAGTACAATCATCTATGACCTTTTTTTTTTTAAAAAAAAAAAAACCACCAAATATCACCACTGCATCTTAAGAAAAGCTGTAAACTTTAACCTGGCTGTAGATATCTGCATAGCATCACAGCTACAGGTGGACTCACAGGGAGCTGCACCATGAGGAACTGCCACCTTTTCATTTGCACTGCACTCCATTGCATTTTGCCTTCTCAAAAGCCACCTCACGTGACATTTATCTACTTCAGCTGCACTCTTTCTCTTAAGTTTAATGAAGAGATTTCCACTGAAATTAGATTGGACTATGGAGGTACCAAACTATTTACTGCTCAATGAGGGAACAGAAAATTCAGTCCTAACCTGAAACCCAGGGATTTCAACAGGAGCTGAAACAAGCTCTGAGAAGAGCAGGATTGACTTATTTATTCATGCTGGAATCCTCTCACTAGTTAATGATCAACCACCATCGTTTACTCCAATTCAAGCCCCAGACAACTCACTGAGTTGCAAGAGAAAAGTTCTTCCCTAAGATTTTTTTGGGGCAGGTCTTTCAGGTGACTTGCTGCAGCAAAGAGATTTTTCTTTTTAATGTATACACTATGATTTTATTTCCAGTCAGGTATTTTGTTCCCTGTTCAAATCTGAGTTCTGTCATAGTGAAAGAGTGGGCTCTTTCCTCATCCTGGAGTCATGACGCATAGTAGTCTATGTTTTAGAAAGAAATTATACCTATAAAAGTCTGCATGGGAGTATATGAATATAAATATATATATATATATATATATGTACTTACACATTTAATGGGAATTGTCCCAGAGAGCTACCATTTTTCCAAAAGTCAAATCAGGGTTATAACCTAGATACTTCTACTGTGCCAGTTGTACTGGAGTAAGGTTAATTAAATGCATCCTGGTATAGTGATTACTGGCCTTATCTAGTAATGCTGGATTTATATCATGTATTAATACATGATGCTCAAAAAGCACATTCTTTAAGAGCATGTGCTAGTTTCTCTGAAAATAAGGACTCGATCTCAAGGCTGCCCACACATCTGTTCTAGTTAAGTCTTACCACATCTAAAAAGAGGCTCTGGATAATCCTCATTACATCCCAAGGGACCTTCTGGGGAATGAACTTTGTTCCTCTACACAAGCCCTCTGGTTCATTAACACATCTGACAGAAAAGTGACTACAGCAGAAGTTAGCATTCAGCACCTCAACACAAATTGTTGTGGAGCTCTTAAATTCAAGGCCAAGCATCCACCTTGGAGAGACAAGATGTTTTAAAAGTTAGCCAACATTGTGGTTACAAAATGCAAACCCAAATTTTTCCCTAAACGAGGTTGTGCTAAAAAAAAAAAAATAAATAAAATTTGCCCTTTTTTTATATCCATGTTGCTATACCAACATATACATGCTATACAACAAATCCTGGCTTTAATAGCAAAGACACCAGAAGGCAAATGAGGGGAAATGGGGCAAGGACAATCAAGACAATAGCACTGAAAAGGAGAAACTGTAATTGCTCAAGCTGTTTCTCTCTGGGTAAAGTAACTGTCATCTCAGAATGGTTTCCTGGTGTATCTGAGAAAGTCAGTCCTTACAAAAGAGCATTGAGTATTTTTAGCCTCTTTCTGTTAAACACAATTTTTAAATAATTAGAAATTGGAAGTCAGAGCCATCAATTCACATCCAGAACCAATTAGTATTTTATGACATAGTTCTTTCTAAATTGCCACTTGCCTGCCCCTCTTTCCATCTTGTTAATACTATCCATAAATCAGTATTTGTTAAGTTGTTTTTAATGTGTGACTTGCTTTTGGCTCAGCTTCTTCTGACACCCGGAGTTGACAATAGCTCAGTCCCATCAGGGCGGGGAAGCAAGGACTGGTTGCAATTACTGACTGGGAGGTCAAAATTCACTCCGATTCCAGAGAACATAGAACTGCCAGCAATTCATTGGGGGAAGGTTACTTTGGGTTGGTTTTGTTTGGTTGTTTTTTAATGGAACTGTAGCTAAAGGCACATGTGGAGCAGGGAAGGGACCCCCCAGGCCCTACCGTAGGCTAGGGTTAGGTGAGGGATCTGAGGACTTTCTCAGCCACCCCTAGAGTTAGGATGAGGGCTGGAGTCAGGACAGAGCTGCAGCTCAACACCTCTTCGGAGCTGGGACCTTCTTTGCTTTCCTTGCTGGGCTGGGCCCTGGGGGAAAAGGGCTAAAGAAAGATGAAGAAAACAGACTGATGATGGGGTACAATCACTGTAAAAGGGGAGAGGAACAAAGAGAAACCTGCATCAATCTTTAGGTGTCTAAAGAGATATGAATAATCTGAATCCTAGCTGAGGATATTTGCTGAATTAACTTTACATATTGCTCACTTATGAGACTACCAGATTAAGACTGTGCATTTTGAAATTGTTTCTAGTAAGCATCTGTCTAGCTATTAAAAGATCCTTGTAAACTAACATTTTCTGCTATAGATTTCAATTAAACAGCAAAGTATTTGTTAAGAATACAGTCTTCTCTGAAGGAATGAATAGAAGAGACAGCATGCTCTGGACTCCCTAAGGCATATTATTTTGTATTATCCGATTGAAAAGGTAAAATTTACTTTATGTATGCATATGAGAAATATTCTGCATTTCTTCATATTTTAAAATTAAACTAAGAGCAGAGTTCTCTTTCAAGACATATTACATGGGAAATTGTTTTATCATCATGGAGTTGTTTAAAACATCCTAATGTCTCACTGCAATCATTAGCATTTATTTAGTTAGAAAAAACCAGAATACCAAAGAAAGATTGGCCATGCAGGGTGACACTGAGCCATGTTACTAGAAACAAGGACAAGCTGTTAAATCCTCTCCCGGAGTAAAGTGCCCTCTGTTGAAATACAGGCATATGGATTTTTGTAGCCAACATCACCCCCGTATCCTGTGTAGCGCAGCCAGAAGAAACAGACACTCGGACAAGACGGACAGTCTGTTGCATAGAAGTGACTCATAAGCACGCTCACAGATTGCCCTCAGACATGTAAGGGTTTCAGCATCTAACGGGATTAAGCCTCCTTCATCCCTCCTTCCCCATCCCACTGACACCAACAGCAAATTCCCACCAGCTTCAAAAAGGGAGAATTTGATCAGTAGCCAGTAAGTTACAACTATTGCAGCTTTTGTTTCTATGTTGTGTAAAGGCTTTTTTTGGTTGTTAATTTTTGTTTGGGTTTTGTTTGTTTGTTTTTTAAGATGGAAGACTGGTAACAAAGGCTCCTATTATATTGTGAAATACTAGACTTAGGAATTCAACGAATAACAAAATCAGAAGCCCAGATCAAAGAGTCACAACAAAGGGTAAGCAAAACATATAAATGTCATGATCAATCCTCTTATTCCAAGCATATGCTTTGTAAAGCACAATAAACAGTTTAAATTCTCCCCAAAACCTCAAGCAATCAAAAACACCCAAACACCAACTGTCATTTATTCATATTGACCAAGAAAATGGAAGCTTCTTAGCCCATATAGTAGAAAATGAAGCTCAAAGCAGGTGATAAAAACCAAAATTCAGACATTGATAGGCTCAGCTGACCTCCTGGACCTACCAGGAGACATCAACAACCCTTTTTGCCTTGAGCTCTGTTTGAGCCTCAGCACTCTATTCTCCACCTAAGGGTTTCAAATGAACTCTGTACAACTTGAGCTTGAATACGATTGGGGGGGGGGGGGGCTGTTTTTTTTAAACTCCACAAAAGTGAGCAGTTAATTTTACAAGCATTCCCTGGGAAAACATGCAATTAAAATTACAACATAACACAGGCAACTTCCACCACTGAATGCCAGTTCAGCTGTCAGCAAGCAAACAGCTTACAAAGAAAATATCAGGGTTTCAGATCACGACACCTGGGAGGACTGCTGTAACTATGTATTTGAAATTCTTCATTTTCATAGACAGCAATGTTATAATTTTTGCACAATTATGTTCATTATATGTAAATTACATTATTAAACAAAGCCATAGGATTAGTCTCACTTTGAAAACAATCTTCCTCCTGTGCCCTAGGAATTTTCTGGGGAAAAGAAGGCATATTTTTATAATCCCTATCCTCTCCCCAGCAGTATCTGCCTCATAGATGGCCACAAGGACCTCCAAGCATTGAGGGCCATCAGGAAGAAAGCCATCGCACTTGCAGACAAGGGATGATCACCCTCATGAGGGAGGAAGCAGGGAACAATCAACCAGTCCATTTGAAACAAGCCATTAGAAAGAAGTAGTATCCAGAGTATTTGTTAAAATCTGGACCTAAGCTATGGGTAGTAATTAAAAAAAAAAAGTGAAGTACCTCCAGCTGAAGTGCTAGTCATGGGGCATACCCAACTGTAACCACTTTTTTAAAATAACCCAGAGACACAGCTGAAATAAACCTCAACATAAAGAACAAAAGCAAAACAATAAAATGAGATAAATATAGGAACAGGCCATTGCAGAAAATGCTTCTCTAAGAGTGTCCAGCTGATGTTTAAAATTTAATCACAAATCACCAGTCAATGCTTCCTTATGTATTTTATCAAGAGACACTTCCCTGTAAAGCCCTCTAGTACATACTGGTCATGTATTTGCAGGGGCCACTTAAACAAATCAATTAGTCATTAGTACCTGGTGTGCATCCAGCTTCATGAAATAGTCTTTTCATCCATTATCACAGATCAGAAACAATCCCTGCAGAGTAAATGATGTAGTATCTTAAAAGTCATGCTGTGTTAACAATTGAGATCAGGGTTATAGAGATCATTTTAGAGCTTTACATAATTTTCAGTTTAACAATAAAAATCTACATGTGGCTTGCTAGGACAAGTTTATTTGGTTAACTCCCAGGTATTAATGAGCTTACATTCATTTTATGGGATTAAAGTCTCTTTTAAGTTTTTAGAAAGCTACCCAAGGTCATAACTAGTTAGGAAGGTTACCAGCTTTCTTAAAGGACTGAAGAGACTACGAAACCAGCGCAAGACTGTGACTGGTACCCCGTGCTCCTGACCCCTTACGCATATTTTATTTTTTTCCTCCAGCTAAGTATATGTTGACAGGTTAACAGCTCTATTAACTACAAAAACAAGCAGCTACAAGAACAAGGGTGGAAAGGACAGGAAATAAAAGTTATACCATACAGATAATACTAGCAAATCCAGAACCAGGTTAAATAAAGGAGCTCAGGAACCAAGCCTAGAGCCTGAAGTTATTCTATATGCAAAGCATGTTGGGCTAGGCAGTACAGAACAGCAATCCCAAACATTCATTTTGCAAAACAGGGCAAAGCCAGCAGCTAACTGATTCAAAGCGCAAACACACTCACCTTCTCCAACACTTAGTTGCTCAAATCATTGCTGTAAACAGAAAGCATCAGCTACTCAGAACACAGACACTACAGCCGCCTTCTCCTGATGGTGGGTGCTTTCACAAATTGATTAAAATAACTGAGCAGGCTTCATTTTCACAAGGACTGGTGGGATCAAAATCACCCACTTAATACATTCACCAACTTAACTACAGGAGTACCAACCCAGAAAAGAAAGAGAGCTTTGACACCCTTTGCGTCCCTGCCCATCAGTGCGGACAGAGCAGATGTGTCTTACTCTAGGCTCTTTCAAAGCTAGGAAAGTGGAAGAGGACAAGTGCTACCTTACACACCATCTTTTTTTGAACGCCTTTAAAAAGCTCACAGGTTCACCATGTACATAGGAGATAAGTGATGATAATTTCCCTGCATATTAGAGTACCGCCTGTACAACACATTCTAATGCATGCCATAACGGTAATGCCACCTATTGCAATTAGATCATGGCTTCTGAAATTTGTTCATTATACCATTTATACCGTTAGGAAAGCACCACTGGATATATTTTCTCTATCTTTCCTCTCACACAAGAGTCCGTCGTCATCTCTTCAAATTTAAGACAGACAAATATTTAAGCATCAGACATGTTTATTAGACAATTCAAAATGTCAGTTTTATTAGACAATTCAAAAAAAAAGTAGAATATGTTTTAATTTCCGTATTTTAACACTTCATAATCTCAAGAACCTGGCAATCACAGACAATAAAAACAGTGTTTACAAGTTACAAAAGCTGCACTGCATTCCGAATTACAGAAAACATGATTAGTTGACAAGGAAGCTTTATAAAATGCAGTAACAGATTTTCAGCTCATTATGAAACACAGTGATATTGCCATGTATATGCATTCACAAAATCGGCATAGTATCAAAATTAAGGCACTTTGGATACATAGTATTCACTTCCATATAGGAAAACAATTTCAGAGAAACCACAGTAAACTGCTACTGGTAGATAGTGACAGTATGCCCAGTACTAGCCATCAAAGCACCAGGTTTGCGTGAATGAGCGAAGCTCTTGATAAAAAAAAGCACTGAAAATTTCTTTTACCCTGACTATTTGATGTCGAAGACTCATTCAAGCAAATTTACTTTTAAAGAGGTCAAGGAAGATTTCCATGATTTAAACACTGTTAAACACAATTTTTAAAGTTAAACATTTAAAAATAAAAGTCCATGGTGAAAACTGCATGACGTTCACATTAAGGATTAGTGCATGTAGCTGCTTCAAAAGAAGAAAAAAAAAAAAAAAAAGCATTGACTTTCTCCATCTAACATTTACCTGCCATTTCATGAGGTACCCGCCAACCACAGTAATATCAAAGGAAATACAGTACAATAGAGTAATTTGTCAAAGAAGCAACCTCTCTTCAAGACGGCACTTTCTAGTCCTCCTTTTCATTTCAGATTGTCATATGCTTACTGCCTGTAACCCAATCTGCCACAAGCACACTATTTACTAACAGATCCACAACAGGTCCTACAAATAATGACTCTCTAATTTAAAGAAAAATTTCTCTCAGCTGTTTTTCACACCACTGTCTTGAAGGCAAAATTTCATCAGTAATTGAGTAGTTTTGTAGACTTCTATTGTAGGCTTCGGTACATAAATTCTAAGGAGTAAAAACACTGAAGAATCTAACCCTGCAAGCACACAAGTATTTTAACAGGAGTTAAATAGAATTGTTAGCAACAACATTAGGCATTTACAGGATCAGGCACTTCAATTGTGTATTATTGGTGCTGGTTTACTTCACTAATTTGAGTGAAAAATGCCATTGTATAGGAAAAACAGCAACTTCTTCACAAATGGAAGCAGGACTTGTATGTGGAAACTATGCTTACTCTATACAACTTGGCTCATAATTAGAACAAATAATTTCCATGCTAGTACTTTACAAAGCAGTAGGGTCCAACAGATTTCATCTAAAGTCAGGAAGAAGACACTGTAAGAGAACTTGTTTATGCACAGCAACTTCCCAAGTATATTCCTGCTATGTCTTCGATGAAGCATTAACATCCAGAAAAAAACCTGTCCTCTAATGTTAATTCTTCTTTTACGGGAATGACAGCCTAGACACACTTCAGTATAAAATACAGCTAGTCAGCATTCCTCAGCACTGAACTGTTCACCTAATACTCATCTGAAGTTTAAATTTAAAACATGTAATTAACCTTCCTGAAACCTGATATTCCATTCCTACTTAAGTGATACTACATTACTTGGACCACAGAATGATTTCTGTACCCTTATGCTAGGGCACTGAGCACGAATAAAAGACCCAGTATCAGAGCGCTCACGTAACATTCATTAATTTTTTAACCTTTGCTGTGCACAATCCACAGGACACCATTTTGCAGTACACAAGTATTAAGAGAGCTTGGAGAGCAGCGTAAGTAGTTCCATACAACTTAGGGGGCAAAAAGCACTGCGCTGGTGAGGCTGCCACATCTTGTAGGGCGGATTCTATCACCTCCTTACACAACGTCCCTCATAGCTACACAGGGTGGTAGCAGTCTGCTGTGAACTAACTCACGCAACTATAAAACACTCATTTGCAAGCTACGAGTATAAAGAACTCGCAATAGTAAAAACATACCCTATGCAGAAATTCAGCTTCTCACTTCACAGAGCAGAAACCTCTTTGCGTCCATTGTTCTATGAAAGAATAAACTAAGGTGTCTCTTCCTTTACCCCTTTGCAGATCACTGAAATGTCTTCTAGAGTTAGGGCTGTATCAGAATGTATTTTTACAAAACTGCATGCCTCCACAATTTGCAGGATTCATCAAGTCAAAACAGTATTAAAGTTTACTTTTGTAAGTGTGATTATGTGAATGTTTACTAGGATAATGCTATTAAAAATATAGTGTTTTAATATAACAATCTTTTCTTACAGACAAAAAAATAGTAGTTGAATAAGTATGTTTTAAAAGCAATGAGAACTGAGGAGCTAAGAAGTCCTACCCAGCAGAACACTCCTTTGCAATTCAGGCATTTCACACACAAGAACACAGAGCTGAATACTACATTGTGATTGTAAGTGTCCTGAGCATAGTTTCTTCTTTTGTGAACTTTCATAGGAGAAGTAAAGTTGGCTCTAAGCATTAAAGAGGCATTAAAATATATTATTCCCCAAATATATCCACAGTTGTTAAGTTGAACAGGGACAAAGCCTGAGTATCTTTGGAGGGGAATTATTTTTTAAATGAACACCATAAGTGGAAGGAAGGATTTTTAACCATTCATTAGGGAGTAAAAGAGTTGGCATAACCTATGTTTGGTTTTTACACTATCCAGAAAAACCACTAAAATTAAATTACTCAAATGAAAAGCAAGTACTCATTTATCCCTAATCAAAGCAGAAAGATCGATCAAGTTGAACAATACCAAGTAGGATAATCTTTATATTAGCCTGTTTTGATTACATGTTTAAAAAAACCAAACAGGCATGCTGACCAATATCATATGTATCAACGATACTACTGTGATTAAAACAAAAGTTAATGCATATATAGTGAAAAAATGAGTAAAACAGCTTATGTTTTGTAAACTTATTCAGGGACAAATTTGCAACGGTGATTCCAGCTTTTACTGAATACACTAAGACAGCTGTCACAAAGGCCTTTTCCCTTTGGCTGAAATGCATTTTAAAAAAGCATGTTATGATCTGATAATGTAACACTACATGCATATGCACATACATACATCTCAGCGTGCACACACATGTTATAATATATACACATATACACACACAGAGTATACATATGGTGATACATGCTGTAAAATATTACCAGCATCAGAGCGATGTCCTACCACTGTTCCCAGCTAAAGTCATCTCCTCTACCAAACACAAGAAAAAAGCCTAAAATAGTAAGGAAAATGACTGCATTGCCAGCCAGCACCAGACCACAGGCTCCCCATTTGATCTGAAATGCAAGGAAATGAAACAATCAAAGCAGTTCTTATAAGATAGGTTCAGGCCAGTTATTTATATGCATTAGATAAACTAAATGAAATACTACAGAAAGCTGCTAAAAGCATAAAGGAAAAAGACAAACAATAAATAATTCAATTCATGTGACTAATTATTCAATTAGCAACCACTCATATTATTAATACAAGACTTCAACAGACAGGCTAATAATGCTATGTTTTAGAATAAAATAATTACCTTGCCATACAAGTCACTAAACCATACGTAAGTCATCGAAAAAAAATCTGGTGAAACTAGTGCTCTCCTTTAATTGCTATGCAACAAAATAAAAGATAGCCTTTCAAATAAATGCCAGTAACAAACATGGAAAACAGTACGTGGTCTTAAAGGTAAATAGCTTTCTTTAACGATCTGCCCCACTAAGTTTACTCAAGTAAGTGACATTTACTCTTAAAAGATATAGCTGTGCATTAGAGTTCCCCCTCGTGGTCACTTCTGGTTCTGCCTACTGTCAGGTCCACAACTTAAAACCAAAAAATGCAGTGTCAAGGAAATTGTGCATTACAAATAAATTAAAAACTAAGCACGCAAGTTTTAAGCAAAACTGAAAGACTGAAGGGGAAAAGCAACACAACACATAAAGATGCAATTGGGTAGTTTGGGAGACAGGACAAAAGAGTTCTCTGCCTTGCAAAACAAATGTGACAAAAATCTCACCACTGAAGAGCAGTTCAGAAAGCAAAGACAAAAGAAGCTAGCAGGATTTCCTCAGACTTTGAAAGGACAAAGCATGAGCTTGGGAAATGCTTTGAAAACCAGAAGGGGACTCTGGAAGTTTGGCCTTTTATCTTTTAACTGATAATGCACTCCAGTCACCAAGTTTTCAGCATCCTAAATGGAGAAAGCAGACATTCTGAAATAACAATAAGGAAGGTGGCGCAAGAAGCGGTGCAAAAGTTGATGAGACAGAGAGGCACGAGATGTAGGAGGAGTTAATATCTTGTATTGGACCAAAACAACTCTGGAGAAAAACCCAGCTAAAAACTTTTCAGTCATGCAAGTCCTTTGTTCAGGTCAAAAAGCAGCATTGACAGACAGAATTTCAGCAGAGTGATTCCTTCAATCAGAATCTAGAAACACCACAATAATGAACTTAAAGGCAGGATTTACAAACAGCAATAGTACCCTTACAGATTACATTCAGTAACCAGTGCCTTACAATTAAAATTAGCAAGCAGAACTTACCGCTTCAACCCGTGCAAGGATGATAGGAAATCCAAAGGCAGAAACAACAATTCCAGTTGTGAAGAAATATGCCAGTTCCCTGCAGGCACTGCTGGCTGCATCACTGTCATCACTTACTCTTTTTGCAATGAAGTGGGGAATGGGGCAGATGAAGTAAAATATTAAGACAAACAGAGGCCAGTATACACTGGGGAGGGGGGAAAAGGAAATACATAATCAGTTTAGATAGATGCTTCAATAAAAAGTACCTTCTTTTTAGAAAAATTGCAGTAGCTGTAATCCTACTTTATGGTTTGAAAAGTGGGTTACGTGATTTAACCACAAGCTTTCACCCAAAGGGGCAATCCTACCTTGTTTTCCCTGCATATTGGCACAAACACTCATATGGCCTCGTGTAGAGCAGGACCCACGCTCTCACACGAGCAAGGGTTAATTGATTTTACATTTGCATCACCTTGCTGATTCAGCTCACACCACCGCCTCACAAAAACGACAGTCACCGCACAAGGAACAGGAAATGCTGGCAAGCGGGACAGGAACCAAGAGCTTTCCCAAATTAGAGGGATCCGGGAGAATAAACAAGCCGACTGCGAAGGCACACCCTTGCACTCTCATCTCTTTGTGAGAGTTCTCGTTAGCTTCGCCTGGATTTTTAAGTGTAAGAGACATCCCAGGTGGAGTCTTGTGGTAGGAGGGTTGTTTAAAGAAACAGGGAAGTAAGGGAAAGAATTGTGCGAGGTTAAAAACGGCTGCTTAGCAAGATGGCACCGCTTTTCCTGAGGAAGTACTGAGCTGTTTTCAGTCTTTTTTTTAATGGAAGCGCAAGTGCTGGCTAAGGAGGTGGTATTTAGTCACAACAAACCGCCACGTGTCAAGAGCCAGAAAGCGGGCGACTGCTGTAAGATAACTAGAGCCAAACAGCTCAATTAAGTGAGATTAACACCTCCATCGACAGGGACTAAGAAGGGGAAGTTTTGGAAACGAAGCCGGCCCCCTCACCCGTAGTACTCCAGGGCGCAGCCCAGCATGAGGAACGTCAGCCCGATGGCTCCGCTGAAGGACAGCGCCACGAGAGCTGCAACGGCACAAGGCAGGCGGTGAGGCGGCAGCCGCCTCACCGGTTACCGGTTACCCCTCCCCGCCAAGCCCGCCCGTTCCCCCCACCCCCCCCCCCCGCGCCTTGCTGAGGCGATGCCTGGGGAAGTTGGAAGCGCAACCCGGTCGTTCTGCTCCCTCAGACGGAGAGGGGACCCCCGGCCGGCGGGCGGCGAAGCGGCTCGGAGCTGCCGAACGGCAGCTCCGAGCCGCTTCGCCGCCCGCCGGCCGGGAGCGCTCGGTACCTTTGATGCCCGCCATGTTCGGGGCTCTGAACGACGCCGAGCTGAGGTGGCGGCGAGCGACTTCCGCCTACCGACCTCTTGCCCCGCCCCCCTCCTGCACCACGTGAGCCGCCAGCGTCACCTAAGAGGCGATTCCCCGGCTGGCCCCGCCCACGCGTGGGAAAGGGGGCGGGGCTAGCTGTGAGGAAACGGGCGGGCCGCCAGCCTACCCGTCGCCATGGTTACGGGGCGGTGTCTACGCCTCCAGTCGGGCCTTGGGGTGGGTGTTTAACATAACACACACAAACAAACATATATATCTTTATATATGGTGTACATGTGCGCAAATACCTGTATATAGACGTGCACAAGCACGATCTGAATACAGAAATACAGCTTTGTACAGCCCCCGCCCAGCAGTCGCCACCATCTTGCAGGCTACTCCTAAAAACCCCAGTTTTCACCCCCAAAAATGGGCCCAAGCACCTGCTTGTCTCACACGGTCCCTTCTCGGGATTTGCATCATCCACCCCAAGAAGGGCATGTCTTTTTTAGAGCAGTATTTTTTGAAGCCTTAGGTTTTTGAGATCCCATTTTTGACCCAAGAACAGCCTTTTTAAGGGAGAATTTGCACAGCCCACCTCCCCACAGAGGATTTCTTTAGATATCTTCCATCTCTACCTCTCAGCTCTTCTTGTTTCGTACCTTCTCCGACACAGATTTTTTCCCCAATTTCATTGTTACCTTTAAATTATCTAGAGCCAAGAAGGCTGCCTAATTAAAACAGCAGACTGATGTAACTAAATGCTTCAAGTGAAAATGTTGTCAGGTGCTATATTTGCTGACTTGCTTGGCCACAGGTCTCTGAAGCATGGTAGCATAATAGCAAGCAACAAGTTGTTTCCGAAAGGTCTTAATTTAGGAAAACTACCCAGAATGCCAACCTGTGAATTACCGCATGGCATTAGAGACCACTTAAAAAAGGCAATACTGACACTGGCCAAGGCACACAACCCATATCATGGGAACAGAAGTACGATTTTAATATTATGGTTTGGTCACAGTTTGTAAGCAGCAATTGAACTCAGCATTTTTTGGCTTATTTTGCAACAGAAAACCACGTAGAGACCCTTTCGCTGTACCTTCCCCAAAGCCTTAGAGCAGAACAGAGCCTTTAGCTGTCATCAACAAGAAAAAAGCCCTAGGAATTTCAACAGAAGCTTACATCCTGGTACAGCTGCTGCTAATGTAAACAGCTTTGGACCAACAGTAAATATATAAATATGCACCTGACTTGACTTGTAAAAAAAAATAAAAAAAATCAAAACATAGAAACAAGTTAAATTACCATCTTCTGTTCCAGGTGGGCTGAAGGTTTTTTTTTTTTCTCTTAAGCAGGAAAGGCTGCATCTTTTCCCATTGCAAATTTACTCTAAATTAAACCCTTACTACTCTTACAATCTGCTTGCAGTAATGGCAACTGGCTTTTTCATGTATCTTTCTTTGCTCTTGAGGAAATAAAAGCTCTAGGAAAAAAAAAGTAGTTGTTTCTAGAGCTAGTAATTTATGGCTACCTTTATGTGTACCACACAGGTCCCACCCAACTCTACACTAGAGCAGCAGAGGTGTTAGTCATACATGTAAGATGTTGTAGACAAAAAAAGTTTCCATTTACCATACATGGATTCATTGTTGCTTATCCAGCATTTGCAGAGAAGGTAGAAGCTTTTTTTTTCCCCCCACAAGCACAAAACATACCTGAATAAGTTAATTTGAGCTTTTTAATGTATATACAAATGTTTTAGACCAGTCACAATTTCATTGAGTATATACTGTATTTACAAAAATTACAATAATTTAGTGAAACAGTAAACCTGAACATTGATAACCTCTGTCACTACCAGATATGACAAGAATTTTTTTTTAACTATTTTGATATACATACGTCCTAATACTTTCATGCATCCATAAAAACATTAGGGATGGAAGTAATCAAAGCTTAAGTGGGGTAGGGTTTCTTTTGGTAGATAAAGTTTAATGATGGATTTGTATTTTGTGAACGTATGAGTATCCAGAGTTATGTGCCATGACAAACTTGATACAAAGCTAATGTAGTTTTTATCATTAAAAAAGTACGTTATAGTAATGAGATCCTTTTTATTATATAGGCATAGGTCACAATATCTACAAATGTGAATGAGAAACAATAAACCAACAAATCACAGGAACATGGTTCACATTCCAGTTATCTCTTTAAATAAGACAAGCACATACTGGATCAAAACATTAATAAATAACATCCAGTTTGTTACTATTATCTTAAGGTCCTTTATATAAAAGGAGACCTATGTGTTGGTTTCACATTTTCAATTAATGGTAGTAAATAATGGACCAATACAACAAAAGGATGACTTTTGTACAGAAAGCAATGTACTTTGACACACTGTCTTTGCAATAGAAGTTTTGCCACTTGAAAATGTAAGTGCAACAACAAGTGGATTGTCTTTAAAAACCACCAGCTTTAAAGACTCACATCGGATGGCACCCTGTTCCTGAAGCAGTAAATACAAATGATTTCCTGCCCATCTTCTGCATATACCTGCCCTTTCAAAGGTCAAATACAGGTACAACATGTTGGTAAATAAACTGCTAGCTTTAGTTATTCTACAAAAGGAGAATGCCATAATTTGGGGTGAAGAGTGTAACTTGTTTTTTAACTAGGAAAGATGCTTCAGCTTTAGCATCAGAGATATTTCCTTGTGATATTATTGCTTTGGTCCAATATAAACTTTAATGATAATCAATTTGCATTGTGTTTACCTCAAAAAATCAGACCTGGCCCACAGATGTCTGCATGACAGCTTGCACACCATGATCTGAAAAGTGAAGTTGCAACAGGTTGCATTCTGCCAAGAGCCTTTGCTAAGTGCTCTGGAGCTGATAAAGGCATAGAGGTGATACAAGTGGGCTGGAAAAAGTCTTCTGAATCCTCAGGAGGGGAAGTGTGACCTATAGACTAGGAAGTTTCTAAAACTTTGCAGCAGAGTTTTAGTTTGTTGATATTTTTTTGTTTGATGGTTTCAAGCTATTGATGAGAACTTCATGGGAAATGCAGTACATGCTCATTCCTCACATTTACAAATGTGGATTCACCATTCCCCCAATTCCCTATCCCCCAAAGAACCCTATTCCCCCAGAACTGCTGTTTAACAAACCAACAACGTGCTGTTTAACATCAATTACTTGTTGCTTGCTTTAAAAGACACTTGCTCCATAATGCTGAGGAATTTCTTCTACACATTTTACTGCCGGACTGTGAGGTGAAGTACAGTATTAATGCGTAAAGCAGCAGTTCAGCTGCCACACTGATCTAACCCAGGATTCAGCTTTGTCTCTATTCAGGCATACTATACTATATGAGCAATTAAGCAGCAAATGGTGACTGTTAGAAGTGTGCCTAAACCACATCTGAGCACTTAAATTTGATAAAGTTTGATCCAAACCTAGGAAGAAAGCACATCGAAGTTTGGGCTTCACCACCAGTTATTGAACTCAACTGAAGTGTTGCCATATCACATATCACAAAAAAAAAAAGTAGGAAATTCACCAGCTACACTGTGTCAGAGACAGAACAATTCCACCTTTTCCCAGAATGTGTTCTCTCTCACCCCACTGGAATCCAAAGAAAAATATAAAAGTTACAAGAAACTGTAACCCCATGGCTCTCATATGGCAAGCCAGGTGGCTGGAGTTCCTCTGAGCTCAGGATTCTTGATACAAGTATAAGGACACCTTTCTCTTGTTCTTCATGATAAGTATTAGGCTCTTAGTTTTCTGAAACTTCTGAATTTCCAGCCAGAGTTTGGTTGATCTGTGACATTTGTGACAAGAGACTATATAAGCACTAGCACAGGTCTGTAGTGGAGACTGAGAAAGTACCTAATACAAGGGTTTTTGTCCTTGGTTTTCAAATTCTGACCAGGCATCATTTAGCTCCATAAATATCATCTTTGCATATTGTTCATATGGCTGCCCAGTAGCCTGGAATAAAAACAGAAAGAGGGATATCACAGCTACCAAATCAGACTACAAGAAGTTGACATTTGAGCAGCTAGATTCTCAAGCAGTTATCGTTCACTTTCCGTGAATGGTTTTCACTTATTCTTTGACAAGAATAAGCTACTGTTGAGGGCTGCTTACCTTGTTTTCAGCTTAAGAATTTCTTGGCTCTTCAGCTCTTCTGCTCCTCAGAGCTGACAACCCCCCCACATGTGATAAAGCACTGCAGTCCCAAGGGCAAAAAAAATTCAATCTAGACCTTGCAAGAGGCATTTTACCTGCACTAAAGGGAAAGAGCTGCCACCTGACACAGTTCCTTGATAAAAGCAGTATTCCTACAAACCTCTCGGCAGCCCACATCATCTCAAGCCTTGCCCACGGCCCTGAAACTCTCAGGGCCTCCATTTCGTTAAAAGTGGAAGCCTCATCATCACCATCGGGTTCCCCAGATGGTGTCATTGCACTCTGGTTGGCAAGCGTAAGCAGCAAGACCACAAGCCACAAGTCAGATAGTCAGATAAACCTGATTCTTCCGTTTTAGCAGTTTGATTTTAAGACCCTGTCCTTTCATATGCCTTTATCACATCCTCATCCCCTTCAGCAGGCACAATATTCTGGACTGTTGTTCACCACCAGTATGGCTTAGAGTCAAAGCGAGGGTGACAAAAGCTGAAGATCTGAATCTCTGTTGCTTGGAGCAGCGTGTACCAAGCACAGTCTTGGGGCTGGGAGCGGTTAGAGTTCTCACCTTTCAGAAACCCACAAAAATCTTGAACCACTACTTTCTACAAAGCTGTTTGCACCAATAAATTAAGCAATCGCATTCAACACTTCATAATTAAGAGAACAGTAACAATTTCTGAACAGTGTGAAACTAGGAAAACCTCACCTTGTCAGGATGAACGACAAGCACTGCCCGCCGGTAGACCTTCTTCACTTGCTCTGGTGTGACAAGATCTGCCATACTAACAGGTTTCCACTTGGTCTCCCCTGCCCATAAGACTGTATGCATTGTGGACAGCAGGGCTCTTATATTTCTCTCTTTCCCTTCAATCCATTCCAGGACCTGGAGAGAAGAAGGTGAGTCTCAATTTATGCCTTACATTAGATGTTCCAGTAGAAAAAAAGTTTTTTTTCATTTGAATACCAATGACTCCAAGGAGCATCTTACATTTCTTTCCAAGCTTTAGAAAACCTTTGGAAGATACTTGTCAATCTCTACTTTGTCATTCATTTTTATATCACTGCTTGAAAAGTTAAGACACACCTTGAGCAACATCCCTGCTAAAAATACTGAGTTGGTAATGCTTATAAACAGATGGAATAGTCAAAAGAGAAATGAAATGGTTAACTGTGTGGCTCTTTAGCAAGCTTAATTGCACATCTGAAGTAAGGTCGACTAGAACTCTGCTGTGGACGTGTATCCTTTGTGCATGTCTAGAGTTAAGTCTTCTAGAGACTCGTGTTGAAGGTTGGCTTCAATACAAATCTTTTTAAGCTCTAAGTCGGAAGCCTCAGTTCTCTCCATGTGCCTATTTGCTACCTTCAACCCAGCAGCCAAATAAAGCAAAAGGCAGTCTGCTTTCCTAGATGATGTAGTCCCCCTTAGCAGCTGCCATCTTAGCCTACAGCTGGGGAAGGCAAGGAGGAAAAGGGAAGTAAATGTGAAAACCAAAGCATAAATAGGTTTAACTGTTCCAGGCTGAACTGAAGTGACTCAGTGAAATAAAATGCATCAGAGCAAAGGGAATTTTATTGGGAAGGGAGAATCAGCTGGGTGCTTCAGTGATTCGGTAGCTTGCTGGGGGGAAAATGTTACACACAGTAAGTAGTACCACATGAATCGCTGAAGTTGTATAGCTTATGAATTGGGAAAACTACTGCCCACTTGATGGCCTGACAGCTGTCCGGCTTGGTTACAAGTGGCTGACGTTCGTGTTCAGCATGGTTGCTGGCACAGGCTTTCCAAAGGTTAAAAAAAATAATTTTTAAAAAATTCACTCATTCTGTTTTCTAGAAGTTTGCTTTGCTTTTGCTTGGGCTTTTCCTCTCAGCTCTGTATCCTTCTGTAATTATAATTCATAGTTTCATATTTCAAATGTAGAGCAGGACAGACTGAGTTTCCTTCCCTTCATAATAGATCTGTGGTTTGGCAGTTTATCGAGGAGAGATGAGAGAATTCCAAAGCAGGCAAGATTAATGAGACAGAGGATTAGTTCAATTAGCTGTGCCTGCTAATCAGGGCTGGAGTGATGTGGAAGACCAGCAGCCCTGACTGTAACACTGAGCAAGCCACTGTTTGCTACAGCCTGGTTTAGGACAGAAATGCAACCTTGGAGTTTTAAATCTGTTCCAAAGGACGCTCACATCTCCAGGGAAGGCATGAGAATTTACTATATGAACCAGCAGCAGGAAGTTCTCACTTTCTGCCCCAAGGGGACAACATCCCCTATTTCACAAAAACCTAGGTTTGGTAGAAGGACTGGCAGAGATGGTCACTACTTTATCTGGTTTATTTGTAAGAAGCTATTTCAGAACAGAGTTTTTACAAACGGATCACTTTTTTCTAAGCAGTATGTCTCATTCTGATGAGATAGTGGAGATTCTTCCAGATATTCCCCAATAGCTGCAGTTTATGGCTTCATGTTTCTGGTCCCCCTAGCTCACTGCTGTCTGGCATGCGAATGGGGAGCGCAGCAGTTCATGGTGCTATCAAGTTTAGACGCCTACTTTATGGAAAGCAAGCAGAAGAGATAGCACATGGTGCTTGGGATCCAGCAATACTGTGGAGGCCACGCGCTGAAGTAAGTGCTAAAACAGGACGATAGCTTCTAGCACTAAATGATCTGAAAGATTTGCTCTGCTGCCTCACATGTGGGATGGCTGGTGGATTACTGCCCCCTCCACCTTTCAGGGGCAGAGTTTCAAGCAGCCTCCAACATGTTGAGAAAGACAGACACGTTGAATGATTGTAAGAGCATAAACAAGAATATTGCTTACTTTTAGTTTTTCAGGGTCCATCTCCTTAGCCATTTCTTCTTTTCTCATCTCAGCTATTGTTTTGGGGCCCTTCTTGTCCTTGTGAGCATTAAAACCTTGACCAGATAATAGGTCTTCGAAATCTGCAGACACTTTTGGTTTTGAATCTTGAAAAACAAGAAGATTTGACTTTGTTATCACAATACAGGTTTGTTTAATACTGCTTTTCTACCCAAGCCACCCCCCACGCTTATCACTATAACAATCTCCCAGTGCTAATGGGTGTCCAGGTTCTCACAAAAGAGGTATAGGCTAATGTTACTTTTTAATTATTATCAAAGCTTACTTGGCACACAGGGTTTCCCAAATATTAGCACACTTTAGAGTCTAGGACAGGACAACTAGTGTTGAACTTTATACATCATCAAATGATCAGCATGACTTACTTGCTTAGACCCTAACCCGTTAAGGCGTTGGAACATTAAAGCAATATTAGAAGGAGTCAGCCTTTTGGATGCTGAACTCCAAAAAGCTTACCAACGTTAGCCGGTCCTTTTCCACGTTCGTTTTGTGCTCCCGGCATCGCTGAGAAACTCACGTTGTAATTGGGCTTGTTCTGGGGAGATGCATGAGGCATGCTTGGCTGGGCTTTGGGTTGTGCCTGCTGCCAGCCATAGCCAGCTCCTTGCTGCCAACCGCTGCCACCCATGGGCTGGGGAGAGGGTTTCTGCGGCGAGGGGGGGAATCCTCCACCCATGCCTGTCGGTGTGGTCGGTTTACTGGCAAACGAAGGGCCACCTGCAGAGTACGGGGAAAGGAATGACAGTGAGCATTAGCAAACAGGATACTGACTTGCCTTCCCAAAAGAGGGAACCTAATCAAAATCCCCCAGGCAGCTGGCTTCTATTTTCAGCTCTGCCACAAACTTATTTTTGCAACATCAGGTAAAGCCTTTCAACTTACCTGTCACTGCTCTGTAAGCTGCTTAAAAGACAGCAACAGCCCTTGAAGATTGCACAGGAATTGGAGTAGTGGTTCATTGGGGAAACACAGGGAAAGCTACATGCAGCTAACTGGGAACGACAGCTGCTGTGTGTTATGGTGGCAACATCAAGTTGACCTATGTTGAAATAGTATCTCCTTATGCTGTACTGATGTAATACTATCCCACAGAGCTGTGTGTTTCAGCACCTTATTACCTTAGGGGATGCTCCTCTGGCATAGTTTGTGGTGGGAGGTATGCAGAGTTAATGTTTTATTATTTGAGACTAACATCCACACTCAACTCTGAGCTCCAGAATGTGTCATGGAAACTGGATCAAATGCTTTTGACTTAGTAATGAACAACAAAAATGTGGTTAAATATCCTGTGGATGCCAAGTCATTTGTTTTTAAATGCCATAACTTTGCTACAGAATATGTGTTTTAAAAGCACCTCAATGCTCTGACATGGCTCTTGGCATACTTTTTATTTTGCTCCTGCAGAGCAGCTAGTGATCCAGCAGAGGGAACTGGGAAACCTAATTCCAGAACCATGCTGGTACTGACGCAAAGGACAATACAAACATCAGATAAAACCACAATGGCTTGCAAAGAGCTGAGGGCAGTGACAAAGGGAAGAAAAATCTATTTACCAGAGTCAGAGAAGCCAACATGCTGGGTTTTAAGAAAAACTTAAATAATTTGTCAGAACTGCCTTTTTAACACTGAGGTCCAGGGTTTGCTGATTCTTTTCAGAGATAAAACAAGGACAAAATCCTTGTCTAAGCAGTCAAGCAAACAGTCCTTTGTAGCCAGGTGCAAATGAAAATGCGTTCAAACTCCACATTTAGATAGTACTGCAAATTAGAGGCAGATTAGTGAGGTTCCACACATTTCCTCACAAAAGACAAAAATGAGTCGAGTCTAGAAGGAAACAATTCCTCAGGGACCCCAGTAGCTTTGAAGAGCCAAAGTCTCCTCCCAGGCACTGCTCCAAGGTCTGTAGCAACAGTTCTCCAGTTGGAGTTAAAACACAGAGCATCCTTAGCCAGAGACTGTTTAGACTTACAAGATAGAGGATATACTTAGCAATCCATACAGCCTACAGAGGTCCCAACAACTTGTTAGCAGTTTGGTTTTTTTTTTTGATGGAGGATCAGTAAAGCACAGATTTGTGAGACCTTACAGAAAATCAGGCAGAAGGGAGAGCTTGAAAGCAGCACCGACATGCAGACAGGTTGAAAGGACCCACAGACCTCTGTCACATACCAGGCTGTTCATCCTATTTCCCTAAAACAGAGCTGGTAACTTAATTTTTTTTATTTTTTTTATTTTTTTTTAAATAAGGGATGCAAACCTGCTAAACTTGCTCCAAGAGTCCCCAGATCAGCAAATGGATCCAGTGTTTGGGGTTTAGCCTGATGAGTGGGAGTGCTATGGAGGGATCCTGTAGGACTGGTGGCAGCTGACTTACTTCCCACACCTAGGCCACCTTAAAGGAAAAAAAAAAAAAGAAAAAAGAAAAAATAACTCAGTTTTTATCCCTATTTTACATGAGTGCAGCTCTTACCCAGTGCTTAGTCACATGATGTTAGAAGACTGCTGTTAAAATTAAGTATACTCTTGTCAGGTTCCTAAGCAGTCTCAACTCAGCGTTGGCCCAGACTAGTCACACACCCACTCACAGTTAGGATCAGCAATAAAAATGTTCCCCAGACTGTCTTCAGTGACACAGTAATTATGACAAATTGATATATTTTAAGAACCAGAAGCCTTCAGGAAACAACTTTTGGTAGGACATACATAGTCTCCCAAGATTAGAGAGAATCATGCTATTATTTATTGGCATCCCAGGAATGCATAGCACTTCCCAGGTCCTTCACGTGGCTCCACACTGGAATAAAACACAACTATGTACACCCTCACCAAGCACTTTTCCCACTTCAGGCCCTGGTTTCTTGAGGAAAGAAACCCAGATTTTTTTTTTGAACAGAAAGAGTTTGGTAGTCTTTAGCCAGATCCTCTCCTGGACAACTGGGAGACCAGGACAACAGTTACAGCATACCTGCTGCAGTTCAGATGAGACCAAAGTCTTGATCAAAGTTTTGTTGTATTAGTCAAAGTGCTAAGCAGCAGACGGGGGGAACCTGTTCACTGCAGTCACTGGTAGCATTTTCCCTCTGCCTCTCCTCTCTCAGGACTCCTTAAGGGTTTTTTTGTTAGAAGTCCTGAATTTTTATGATACATACCTGGTTTGTTGGCCCAGTCCCAACCACCGGAAACATCTGGTTGTATGGAAACCGTTGGTGTGCTAGAAGCTAAGCAGAATGATTACATATAAATATCTTAAAGCAGTAGAGCAAAACCAACATAATCCAGCATCTAGGAAGAGCAGGGGGCAAGGAGAAGGAGAAACAGTATTGCGTTCGCCTACCATTTGCCAATTAGAAGTGAACTTCTTCCTCACTATGGGCATTACAAATTTAACATTTTTTTGTCATGTCATGCTATACAGAGTTAAGTGTGGAAGGACACGGATCTACAGAGTTCATTTCATGGTAGCTTTGGTCAGAGGCTTTATATACTTATTTATAAAAACCTTACCACCAGAATAACACATGTGGTTTTGTGTTTCTGAATACATCTCAACCCAAGGAAATATTCTGCAAGCAAAGGGCAACTATGGAGAAAACAAATAAAGCACAGCAGCCCACACAGATGTAAACCAGTAAGAACACACACAGTCCTTCCCTTAACCCTGTATCAAATAAAGCCTGTACATCTATGCAGTTCACCCTGCCAGCATTTCATTATCTGCAGATACTAGCACTGTAATTTAATAGCTCATCACGCTGGGATACCATTTCAATTACTTTCATTATTTCAGCCAGCTCCAAGTGTGACCCAACCATCTTATTCACAGAGTTAATATCCAATACCCGAGTTTGGCAAAGCAAGGATACGAACAGTGCCAGCAGCACACTAGTTCCCTCCTTAGTCATTCTGGCTTTCCAGTGAGACTGTTGCACCCAAGGGACATGCATTAGATGATCAGACACAAACAAATTTGTATCTGAATGTGGTTCACAGAAGGTTACAACATTCAATTTTGGCATGGGGGGGAGAAAGGGACAACTAAGGAACATTTCAAACAAAAAGAAGAAAAAAGTCCAATGAAAAAAAATCCTTCTCTTCAAATAAGAGTCAAATTCAACTGTGAATTTGTCCAGGGTTATCATCAGAACTAAAGAAAGCAGATGCCTGTAATTAAAATCACCAAAGGATATGTGTTTTCTCTAGCAGGCTTAATATGCCATGCTCTATTTAGCTCAATTAATGGTAGTTTGGTTCAAACGAGACCTCATAACCACAGGAATATGCAGGCAGACATTCTTCATGGTCTCTTTTTTCATGTATACAAATAGCTTATTAATTAAGTATAAGACTTGAGCAAAACTAGTCTCATCCTACCACACTTCAAATTATGAATATGCTTTAAGTCTGAAGACAAAAAGCTCTTTCCTGTTTGCTGGGGTTTCTGTGGTTTACAGTCATTTTATGGTAAGCATCAGTTTGTACTTAATGGCTCCATCACTATTTAAAAGCAGCATTTTACGTTTACTTAAATGTACTAGAAAAGCCTCACTTTCTTACCCATGTGAAAGGGATCGCTGTGCACAGTTGGTGAAGGACTTCTTGTTGCTTGAAGGAAAGGATCACCAGGGACAGCTGATGAACCAAGAAAGGAACCCAGGAGGTCTGGACCAGTTTGCTTAGGGCTACTTCCAAATGGATCAAAGGCAGTGGCTGTAAAAACATATTTGAGAAAACTAATTCATTAACTTGTGCAATGAACGTGCTTCAGGGAAAAGACACTGGTGTGTGGAGAAGAAAACCTAATACCTGCAGATAACAAATAGGAGACAGCAGGTGACTATGAGAGAGCAACTGGAAAATATCAGTACCCTAGCCATATGCTAGGGGATAGAGCAAGCTATGTGGCTTGGTCACAGCAACACACTTGTTGATCCCATCTGTCTTTTCCAAAGAGAGGGGCTGAATTTAGGCGTAGTCAAAGTGAGTATTTAGATACTTAGACACTTCAGATGAAGTTTCAGCTTGCACATAGTGCCAATACATAAATGGATGGTAAGGGACAGCCTGGAGCCTGGTGCAAATCCTGCTTCCTCTCAAGAGCTGAACGCAGTCCAAGATGATCTTAGGCTGTTAAAGATTACACATGTTGAGGGTAAAAGGACCATCTTTCGGAAATAGCTTTAGAAAATAACTGGTATCTTTCCTACATAGCATCACTTGTTACAAAAATCCAGTTCATTCTCAAACTCCATTTTTGATCAATTTGTTTAGCCTGCTGTCTTTCATGTAAAAAAAAAATCCAACAAGCCCAACCAACAAAAGAAACCCCTATGAAGTCACTCCAATTCTTACTTGCCAACAAGTTTAAGGTAAAGAGTATCCCGAACAGAGATGTGGTATATACTACTGTAAGAAAGATACAATCCTGAGAAGCTATGCATTGTGTTAATAATGCTACTCATTACTTATGTTACTCATTGTTCAGGATACTTAATAAATTACTAGTCTTCACTTATCTCACAAGCTCTTATTTAAGTGTACTAGCAAACCTCCCCAAGCCTGCAGGATTTTTTTATTCTAGCTGAGAACAGAGGACTCCATAAGAGCCTTCAGGAACTGGCTGCACGGCCGTCCTGTGGCAGGTGCTACCGGTGTCAGCCCCAGCATCGTCCAAGCCTGCACCTCCTTAACAAAATGAAAAAACACCATTTCTGTACAAGAAAGTTGGCAGGTGCTGCAAATGCTTTAAGCTATTAGTTGCTGAGAAAAAGTTAAATAAGCATACTGTGCTCTTTGAATCAGGTACATGTTGATGATGTCAGCTCTTAAACTGAAACATAAAGGATTAGGCCAAACCAAACACGGGGAGGCTGATGCAGCTCAGTGTGGTGCACAGAGACCTGCTGTCAGATCCGGCCACTTGCTGGCATTTTGACTTTAGTAAAACTGACCATCTCTTCCCAAGGCCCTCAGTGAATCTGAGTAACTTAGATTGGGTTCTTCATCTGTTCACTTACATGTGATTTTTCACTTGCTCTCCTCTGTTCACTTGACCCTCCAAAAGATCCCTCTTGCTAATAGCTATTGAACCACTACTTCTGCCAGCCTGGTCTCAATCTGTCTTTGAAGAAACAAAAGATCATCTTATAGTGCCTAACCTGTCTGCAGAAAGAACAGAACTGCGCAGCCATATTTCATAGTCCAGGATCAGTATCATAGCTCCAAACTCCCTAAAGTTAAAAGGGAAATTAAATTCAAACTGCTATGGGTCTACCTGAAAACCTAAGAGGCTTTTTTTTTTTTTTAAATGAATACATATTCTCCTCATATGCATCATTGGACACATAGTAAGAGCAAACCATATGATCTCCAGTGGCCATCAGTGTAAGGAGCCAGCCAAACACTTGAGTGAGCTCCAGTAGAGACTTTAGGGAGCAAACTAGATAATCTGGTTTGTGTTCTTGACTGTGAAGACACACCAACTCCTGTCTCAGAGTAAAGGAGCTGGCTGGCCTCTTGGGATCCCTCAGAGTTCTTAATTTGCCTGAAACGATTGTACCCAAGAGGAATCCAACAGCCCAGAGCAGATCACCCAAGTGGGATTCCCAAAGCACGTGCCCCAAGTCACACGCTAGGCATAGCCACTATTACCTTCTCCTACCCTTGGGGACGGGGATGGGGATGCCGAAGCTGCGGAACGCCGAGGAGTTGACTGCACGGATCCAGGTCCCCCCACATGGAAGACCTCCTCAGCGGCGGGCTGTCCGCTTTGACTCTGGGAACTTGGCCCACCAACCCCAAACAAATCATTCAGCAAGTCTGAGTTAGAGGGAGCAGCAGTGGGCTGCGAGGGAAAACTCTTGCTCATAGGGCTACCGTCCAGGCCCAGCAGGTCCACGTCTTCAGGCGGAGGTGGTGCCGGAGGCTCTTGCTGCTTTTTGCTGTGTTTTGGTGTCCCGTGAGGCTTGTCACCGCTGGCATTACTGTGCTGACTGGAAAGGGACAAGAGTTCGTCATCTGACTGTTCGCTTTCCTCATGCACCAACGCTGCTCGATCCTCTGAGGTGGGGTGAGAGCTACTTTTGTCAGATTTCTGATCTAAACGATGATTAAAGATAAAATTAGGTAGCTGTTAGTTTTGTCATCACAGAGGTCCCGTAAAAATCAGCTTACAAGCAGAACAAAAAGCTACCGAGAATATCACAGCAGCGTTTTGCTAGATTTTAAAACAAGAGTCCTTTGCAAAGATTCACTTAGAGTCTTTGCTGGTCTGTAGTGTAAGGAGCCAGCTTTATTGATCAGGAAACAAAGACAGGGGTTAATTGACTCTCCTCAAGCCTGAAGAGTCAGCAAGTGTAACGCCCAGAGATGCAAACTGAATGAGTTTCTGGGTCAGGACCAAGCATCCAGGACGATCTGCAGCCATGCCTCAAAATCCAGGCAAAACAAGGCTCATTGTAAAGGACTAGTGACACAAACCACCCTCCTAGCTGTGCCCGCAGGGATCGCTGACACCAGGTTCCTACCCAACGCGGCACTGATGCCAGAGGAGGAACGCTGCGTTCGGCAGTGCTGTGAGATTTTCAAGATGTTCAGCATTATTAAACAGCCTCTCAAACACCCTCGGTGCTGTGTTCTCACAGCACTATATATAAAGTGCAACATTAGGAAAAAGCAGCTTAAGTTTGGTTTTAGCATCAAGGAGGCCTTGGGCGAAGCTTTACACCAGAACTATGTCAATAATTGTCATATACAGCACAAGCAGGCAATGTTTGAAGAGGACATTGTAGGAAATTAATTCCCACTCAATTGCAACAGAAGGGTGTGACCAGCAATATATTGTGATCTAATGGGAAAGACATGTTACAATCAGATCCTTCAGCCTGACTCTGTGCTCCAGGGAGGGGAGAGAAAAAAAAAAAAAAAAAGTTGTTTATCTTGTTCGAAGCATATTTTACTTTGAAGACCAAACCTGCATACCTTGCCAGCTGAGAGATGAGAAGAATGCACTCTGTCCAACATTTCTTATGTTATCCTGGGGTGAATCAGTGGGACCTCTACCTGCAGCACAGAGCACCAAATAAATAAAATCAAGCAAAACAAAGTTCAGCACACAGGTAAGCATGTAAATTGAATAAATCTGTGCAGCTTTTACCTGCCAAAGCAAGAGTGTCCTGATGCTCCTGATGAGAGGAGAAGAGAATGGTTGGATTGATATCTTTTGTTGTGAAGTTCTCCCATGGGGGAGTTAATTCGGTTTGTCTATCAGTAGACTGTATTTCTATGTCCAGTATAACATGAAAGAGCTGAGGATATTTGTCTGGAGAGTCACAGGCATCCAATTCAGGCCTAAATGGGGACAAGAGTTGTACAGTTAAAAAGGAGGGGATATTTCTGCAAAGCTGTTTAAAGTCTTTCAATATATGCATGTACACAGGCTTTTCACATTTCATCTGTGAATATTCTCCTTCTGCCTTCATAAGGCTTTTACGCTTCAGGTTTGATTAATGTTCAGCTTAAAATACTCACTTGGTGAATTTTAGTGTGGTTGTTCCCAGGGCTATGAATCCAGTATGAAATTGAATTTGGAATATTTGTGTGTTGGTCATCTGAAAAAAAAACCCCACAGAGCACCAGGTTGAACAGATACTTAAATTCATGAACTTAAAATATTTGTTTATAGCACATGCAGACAATTAAGTCTACCTGACTACCAGTTACTATATAGACTAATCATAACTGCTATATAAGCTAATCCATTCTGCTTGTTCTACAGAAAGCAGAGCTTTTTCTTCTCGACCCCAAATGTTTCCATCTGCCTCAATCCCTGCTGCTGCTGCCTCCGTATAGCTGAGTGCCTTTCACAGCAATCAGGAATATGCCTGCTTTCCCTGCTTGTCCTTATTTCTGGGATCTACCTGACACTTTAGCAATTAAATGAAACCGATACCCATTTCCACTGAATACACTGGAGCAACAGGTTTGTACCCCAGTAAAACTTAAGACCATTTCACTCACAGTAGAGGTTTCAATAAAGTGTCCTCTATACAGCAAACAGCACCAATAAATTAAAAAGAAACACATTCGTTTGTCACTCTGCAACTTGAATATTAAGGTTTCAAACATATCACCAGGAAAATGATCAAGATCCCAGATTAAAGTATCAGTTCGAGAAGGCAGCCATCCCACCCAGCTGGTTGTGAGAATCTGGGAACTGCTATGCCTGACCAGCCATGCAGCACCCATCTCCAGGGAGCAAATGAGATGGTATTCATCAAAGCAGGTGGGATAAAACTTGGTTCTTCCCTCCCATTTTGTGCTTTAAGTCACTACAATTTAAACATGTTATTTCACGGAGTGAGCCAATTAACCCTCATCACTGCAAAGGTTAATGGAGCAACTTGGCGTGTGACAACTACTCATTCAGTTCTTGCGGATCCAAATTTTCTAGTCTGACCAGACTGCATTTCCAAATTCCTCTTCTGCAATTACAAGAGCCAGAGAACAGTATTTTGAAGTCAGTCTCAAGGCCTAGAACAGCACTGACCAATATGTATTTTCACCTTCAGTGCTGCTACTATGTTATGGAAAGGAGACAGGGTGTGCTCACTCCAGCACTCCCCTATGGTCCCTCCCCATTTTCCAGTGTCTCCCATTTCTTTCATCTGCTAGTATTAAGAGGCTTTTTGGCTATGAAGAGGGTGGCTGGCTGACCAGCCTGTGGCTTAAACATTCTTTCCTATCCCCATGACTAACAAATCCACACAAATTGACTTTTTGCCCTAACGACCAAAAAAAGGTGAAGGCTGCTCTAGAGCAAGCAAAACAGGCACCATGCAGGAGCAATGGCTCAGTAAGTCATTCTAATCTGAGCAGAAGAAAATCTTCTTCCATCTTCTTAGAGTGCGTAGGTAGAGGCTTTGGTGGTGGTTTGCCCTGAGCTGGTTACTGATGGACTGTTCCTGTCTTCTACATCAGCTGGAAGGATCCTACACTCTATCAGTAGACACCATCCCCATAAAGAGATACCAGAGGCATCTTGGACTTCTCTATATGCAGTGCTTTGTTTTCACTTGGCAGTGCTCAGATTTGTGTTATGTCTACTGTCAAGTAAGGAAACTTTCATCACAAGTGCCATGTGCATTCTTAGGCCCCTTATTTAGCCATCTCTTAGTTAGCTACGTTGCCTCTACCACACGAGAAGTTAAATGAACTCCTACTTTTGCCTGAAGGCGTCCCCCAATGGTTGATCTCATATGGTAGACAGAAACAACAACATCTCCGTGGACAGTGGCTCCCAGTGGAATTAGGACTTTCCCTTCTTGCACACGGTATTCTCTTTGAGAGGAAGAGAAGGAAATGCATAGTTAAGCTCCCATCCACAGTGCCATTACCACCCATCAACAATGTCAACATAAAAGCTATCATCTCATCCAGGCCAAGCAAACAGGAGGTGCGTTCAGTGCTCTGCTTAGTGTTAGGCTTAGCTGGAACAGAAACATTCAACAGGGGAAACCAACACAGCACTGAACTACCTCTATTAAGGTATCCCACAGCATGACAACTTCAGACTCACCCTGGCCATTTATTTCAACACTAGGCACTAACTTGCAATTAATATATGCACTCCTTCATTTATCAGGCAGTCTGGCAATGAACGCAGCACAGATATTAGACATAATACAGCAAAACTCTCCTTTGCACTAAGGTCCTAAGGATGGTAGGAGATCACAGCAACTCACTTCATTCTTTCATACTCCTGGGAAGTTGTAAGGATTCTGGTTTCTCCGCTGAGAATGTCGCAGAAGGGCCGGCAGCCATTTCGTTGCTTGTTGAAACAGGGGACTGGACTGAGGGTGACTGACTTGATAGTAAGTGGTTTGCAGTGGGGAATGACAGGCTTGTCTGCTATTAGATCACAAATGTATCCTATGTATCTGCAGACAGAGAAAGCCATTACTAAAATCTCCATCCCAGGTGACCAGTTTTCATTCTGTACTTGAAGTCTGCCTTGAAATCCAGTGAAAGTGTGATTTTTTCAGAGTTCCAGGACTGGAGTTTCCATGTACTCCAGCACCCTTGCAGCTGGCACAAAAGCTACACTTCCATTTCTATTTAATTACAAGAACGAGCGCTCAAGAGGAAGGAAGTTGGCCTTTATCTCTGAGCTGAAGATCATTTCTCCTCACCTTTTAGAAGAGAAGGTGCTGAGCAATGGTTTTTCTTGTTTACCAGTAGAAGTTTGCCTTCTATTTTACATGCACATAGCAGATGAATTATTCTGTTAGTCATGTACCAAAGTACCATTATTATTACATACATAGCACTATATCTTTGGTTTGCTCTGTTAGGCAGTTTGTCCTCTGCTTAATGGAAACTGTAAAAAAGACATTTTTATGGTGTAAATGCCTGTAAGGATGAAGCTGACACAGAGAGAGGGATTCACCCAGGCCCTGTTAACTACAGGTTCGTCAGCTTTCCTGAACTAGTGAGCAAGGCTATTGTAATATTTGACTTTGTTCCTCCATTACTGTTATATCAACGTGGGTAAAATAGAAGTGGCCATAAACATCAGTTAAGACCTGTCAAAGCTAAGTACCATGGCTAATGCATGAATACTGCTCCTGCTGCAATAGGAATTCTGGAGTTTGCAGTTTGTCAGCTCCTGCCAGCGCCTTCAGGCTGCTCTGGGTGGAGAGACTGGGGCATGCAGCACATACATGCTTCAGGTCACATGCATTGTTTTATAAAATAATAGAATCATTCAAGATTGGAAGAGACCTCTGAAGATCATCTGGTCCAGCTCTCTGCTCAGAGTAGGACCAACTTCAAAGCTGTATCTCAGAATTGGATTATGCTGCTGGGGCTGATACCCAGCCAAGGATCTCCAAGGACAGAGATCCCACAGCCGCGCTGGACAACCTGTTCTAGTGCCTGATCACCACTTTACCACTTATTTCTGGGGAACAAAGTGAAACCTGAATGCCTATCTCAGCCTAGGGGCTAGGAACACATTGCCAAAACCCACAAAACAGGTACTTGGGCAGTTTTTAGTGTGAGGAATAGAGCCCCCTTGTGTAGCGTTTAGCCAGTACACTCTACCTCCTGTGAGATGGCCACAGTACAATTCCAGGTCTCTTCGTGTTCAGCAACTGCATAGCAGGGCCTGGATTAGAGAAGAGGTGACAGAAACAGAACATCGCACTGACCAGAACTGCTGAGGCTGCACGGCCATCCTGTTAAGGAAAGGGGCAAGGGGAGAAAAATGTGTAAGTATCAGAGACATCCTTTAAATTTCAGCAGAACACTCTCCACTCTTCCTTAAATCACATAAAATAATTATCCAGAAAGACTACGACTGAGAATGCAAGATAATGAGAAATTTTCAGTGCTCTGTCATTTGTTTAATGCCTAGGACTTCAGTGAGCAGCACTGGCCTGGATCAAAGCTAAGATAATATCCAGTAAGCAGCCAAAGCTGAGCATGGTTTAGACTTGTTTTGAAAGCCCAGAAGTATATTTTGTCTACAAATCTTGGTGTTTCATGGCTGTTCCCAAGCTGTAATGTTATAATTGTATTTCAAACATAGGCCTGGAACTGACAACAGGTATCAGAGTGCACCCATCCCACAGCTGCAGCAGTCATCTAATAGAAATTTAACCTAGAAGAGTCCACAAACAAAAAAATCCAGCCCAAGGCTCTCTCACCCAACACCTCCACAGCCCTCAACCTACAGACTGCTCCTGAACAAGTCTGTTTCTTTAGTGTGACTAAGGGGGAAAAATATGTTTGCTGAGCTGGAGTGATAGACCAAAAATACAGAAAGAGCAGGAGAGGATCAACATATGCCCAGTGCCCCAGGTCCCTGCTATACCCAGGAACATACAAGGTGATGAGCTGTTTGGACCATACCCCAGCTCTGGCGAGCCAAAGAAAAAGAAAAAGCCCTTCCACCACCTTCCACTAAAATCCAGGTCTGATGCCTGCTTAGTTTTGGACACATATTCACGGTGCAGCGATGAGTATGAGAACCTGCTCGGTACTACCAGAGTACCATGTCACCCAGCTCATCTCCCACTTGTCCGAGGGGATGGAAGATCCCAGAAGTCAAGACTCATTTACAAGGAAGAAGTGGGAAACCTACTGCCCCATCAGGCAGGCACTCACCCTCAAAGTCTGAAACAAGTTAAAAGTTATACAGGCTCCTCACAATTACTTATTTCAGGCACCTTTTAGGCACTCCAGCCATACCGTAGGATTTGCCATACCAGAGCTGACCCAGACCCCAGTAGCCCGCTGAGGCTGACCACATGCTCGAGGTTGACAGGCTATCTGCTTTTTTTAAGGTTTAACCCCTGCCAATTGCTTCTGGAAAGATCTCTCTACTAAGTCATCTTCTGCAGGCTTCTTAGAAAGTGTTGAAAAGGACTCCCTGTCCTTTACAGCATTATCCTGATATTCATTACACAAAGGACAGTAAAGGAATTTGATTCTTGAGCTAGATTTTCAGGGCTGGAGGCATCAAATGCATCTTCATCTCTGTTTGAGTGGAATTTATATCCTGCAGCCACTGGCTGTACTGCACAAGGCAGAAATGCCAGACTCGTATGTAAGGTCTGTGCAGTTTTGGATCAGTCATTTCCTCCGTTCCTTCCAGTGTATGCTGATCAGCACTGACCGACTCCTGAATCTAATTTATGCTCTAGGAGCAAAACAGAACTCTCCTTTTGTGCGTTACTGTCAATATTAAAGGTTGTATGGGGTAGATTACAAGTTAGTCATACAGAATCACGCCACTGTCATGCATCCCATCTACACGTTGCCCAGTACCAAACAACCCTTACGGGGGACTTAGCAAGTGTTTCAGCTGTGGTGCACAGAGAGGAGCAGAAGGCAGCTGGACTTCTTCAGCCAGGCCTGACCGCAAGACACTTCAACAATCTCAGTTTCACAGTTCAACAAAACTCCAAGCTATGTGTTTTCTCCCCAGCATCCATCAGTAACCTTCAGTCTAGAGGCTGCATTTTGTCCTGCGACTACTTACAATAAAATGCAATGCCACAGCACGCTGACAACTCTTACAGTCGGTTCTCAGGTGAAGTTCAAACCTTTTTGCTACTCGTCACCTCTAGCAGTCCACTGCTAGAATGATTGTGACCTCTCTTGCTTTGCATTCCTGCTTCTTGCTCAGTGTTAGGTCTTCCAGCTTAGCTATGTAGCCGCACATGGAAGATAACATCCCTTTCTATGGTGGTCCATTACATTTATTACATTTCTTTTTCTTTTAAAAGTTGTCACCGTCCTTGTACACAGACTCCAGACATGCAACGTGCAATACGACTTATGACTCATAGGTCTAAAAATCTGGTTACTTTCTGGTGTACTTACCATGCAGTGGATGACACACACATTTTTGGGGTTCTGCTGTAGCCAGTTGTGCATGTTCTTACAGACGGCGTAGAGGTTGTGCAGACTGGGCGCTTGTCGTACTGGCCAGCTACATTCGGATACCTACAGGAATCACAGGATGAACAAAAGCCAGCTTCGTAAGAGCATTAAGCAAGGCATGCTTTTACAAATGCTTTCTGCCAAGAAATGTACTTCTCTTTTACAACCTAGAGTTATGTGCTTGAAAACTACTCCATCTCTTCTCATGCATAATTCTGCTCCATGACTTTCATGAATTATGAAGAGACAAACAAAAAAAGAATTCTCAATTAAATAACATAATATTGATCTATTGTCACTGACTATACATTTTAAAAAATTTACATTCCAAGTCAGATTATCTTGAGTGGCCTTTCATAACATCCCAGTCTCGCAGCAGCGCATTTATTTCTGCTATGTCTAAAGCCTTTGTACAACTTATCCTTTGAAAATCAGTGCTATAGTTTTCAGGGAAACTGAGCATCTCTTGACCTTGGTCATTTTGTGTCATAGGATTTTCAAGCCCTGTTTGACAGATATTACACTGACGAAAGAGAAACTTCTGTTAATAAAAAAACCTCCATACCTGAATAAGTATAGTTAAGACGTGAGCCAGAAAAATGAATGACTTCTTAGAGCTAAAAAACCGCAAATCCTAAAGTATGCCTATTTACTATTCATCGATGTACTAGTTCCGAGTCATAACACTTATCTCAAAAACAGTCCTTGCAGTCTCAAACAGCACATCAAATAGCTCTCTACAGACATCTCCATTTCATCTGGTATTAGTTGAAATATCTTTTTAAAGGACATTTCTGACTAGAAGAAATGTAAAGGCAAAACATCATGAGGCTTGTCCTCAGACAAAGAGCTGGTTCTCTCTCTCGGCTGACATTTGGATCCTGCTTAATGAGAACCAGGGGCAGGAAGGAGATGGTTTGCCCAGATGTTCTTAAACAGCCATATGATTTCCATACCTGACCGTTTCATCTCTCAGAGGAAGAAAGCGCTCTAGGTTTCATAGAACTTGTATTTAAGGTTCTCCCTTACATACACCTGCACAACATCTCACAGCAGAAATGGGAATCCTGACTCCATCTGGAGAACTACCAAGCTGTGTTTTCTCTCCAACGAGACCCAGAGGATACAGGGACAGAGCGAGCAGGCAGCGCTGCCTAACCCAGCGCATCCGTCCTGCTGCCAGCCTTCCTGAGCTGGCAGACCTCTGCTTAACACTTGGGACATTTTTCTCTGATCTAATGTCTAATTAGATACTTGTCTAATTAGACTCGTGAAGGCTTCTGGTCCCCACAGTATCCTGAAATTCAGCTGTGCACTTGGTGAGCAAGCGCAGGTTTGCACTGTAGAAGCTACCCAGTAAGTCAATCAGTGCTCAAGCTTTGGAAGGCAGTGAACGCCTGTTCCCTATTTTTCCTCTCTGCAGCTTTCTCCTCATCCCCCATCTTCTCCTGTCTCGAGAGCTGTAGTTTATTTCATTCCGTCACATACACTGTTTTCCCTTGCCTATTCCTTTTCTGCGCATTTTCAGGAAGGGCCGAGGGGGCACAAAACACCCAAAGCTTCATGACGAGTAACCCCCAGTGCAGGAACAGCCAGCGTTAGCTTTCTGTTCCGCAGACCTGACAGTGCACGCACTGCTGCATTTATGGGGCCATTGTAAAATCTAAATTACAGAGCAATCATAAACATTTATTCAAGTCTTTAATATAGCCAGAGTACCGATGCCATAAGTGACACATTATTTTATATTATCACATCTATTATTTTATATTAAGCAAAAGTCTCCTCCTCCCAACCCCAACTACTTTTGCAGCAGGCTTCTGGAGGCACAAGATCCACTCGCAGTTAGACCACCAAAACACAATTCAGATTCCAAGTGGCTGTTAAAATTAATAGGACCAGTGACCCTTTCACTGACGATTTTCAGAACAGACCTCACAATAACACACTGTCAAGCATCTGGAAAAGCCATTACCACTTATCAAGTAAATAATATACATTTCCCCAACAATCCATAATTATATATTTACTTTGCCTATAATTACACATCTGCCTGCTGGTTCGCAATTAGGAAATTAAATACGCCCTATGTAACATTTCATTTATCTCAAACATAACCTCACCACCACCCATGAAAGACAACCTTACAGAAAAGTAACAGAAATTCTTCTAGAGCTTCGGAAATAAGCAGCCAGCGCTTGTTTTACTTTAGCAGTAGGGCAGCACCAGTCAAGAACGTGACCCATTAGGGACTTTGAAGTTTGGTTTTGTTGTTTACCGCTAGATTTGAGTTACATGTTTTCAAACTGCTCACGCGTCCTTGAGCGGCCGCGAGCTCTCCTCTCCTGCTGGGGAGGCAAGCCAGGGAGGAGAACAGAGCACAACCAGACCTGAGCAGCAGGTTTTAGCGTTCATAGTCCCCTCTTCTCCTCAACAAACCAGGCGCTTGGGGTTTCGTGCCCTGCACAGCCACGTCAGGGCAGGAAAACGGCCCAGCAGGACATTAACTTTCATGTCCCTCCTGTGCCTCTATGCAGCAAAGTGACCTACTTTGATCTTAGGGGAAAAAAAAGAAGTTTTAAAGATAGGAATTAAAAAGCCTTTCACTTCAGAGAACAAGCATGTGGCTCGAAATTTCAGCTCATCTGGCATCCTCATCCAGAAAATACTCTTAACATGATTTTACCTCCTTGATAACCCATTAGTATTTTTACCCCAATATATAAGAATTTCAACCTCATATTTATAATTGTTTCATCTGATCTCATGTATTGTGTTGAGCACATTCTGTTTTCCTGAAAAGTACTTGGAGTCAGTGTTTCTTAGCCCATAACCTGAAAGTACAATATTTTATTAAAATATACATCATTTTCTTCCTGTGTGTGTCAAGGCAATAGCTTACAAAGCACCTAGTCATACTTTGAGAGTGACATATAAAGTCATCTGTTAAGCTGTTGGGTCAGGTAGGAGCTAAAGCACAGGGGATGGAGGAGTTATGGCCAGGTCAAGCAATATACCAACAGATGTTTAATGCTGGGCTTTCAAAAGTAGATCTGTCTTTCCTCTCCCACCAACAGCAGCAGTGAGGCACCAGAACGAAGCGAGACAGAAGATTCAGAGCCCTTGATATATTTTGATTAGTGTTTTCCATTCATTTACTTATATTTGAAGTCATGGCTGGTTACTGATTGCTGCTGAGAAATGTGCTTCAAACGTGACTGAGTGATTTCTGGTGATCATAGCAATTGCTGAAAATAGATTCAGCTATACCTCAAATTAAAATGAAACGAGGCTTATGCAGCATGAGATTCACTTTCCCTGACGGAGGGTTAAGCCTGGGCAACAAAACCCAAGAAATTAAAAAAAAAATTAAATAAAAAGAAAAACCATCACTCCCTTGTGGGAGAGGGAAAGAACAGGAAGTTTTCTGAAAGATTAGATCTAATCTTGCATTTCAACAGCAGTATTTTGTAGAGATTTCCTCTAAAAGCCATTAATGAACCAGAGCCTTGCAATGCTCCCGTATGCTGTTCTGGTTTTAGAGAAGGAAACTGGGGCAGAGAGTGGAGGTGGGTTTTTAAAATCATACACTAATGGAAGAGCCAAAATGCCCCCTCGATCCAGTTTCCAGTCCTGTGCTTTGCCTGCTAAGGGCTCCTGGTTGATTAAAGCACAACTGAAGGACTGTTCAACATGAAAATAATCTTCCTTCTTCTATTGGTAATTTCATTCAAAGAGCTTTCGTTTTACTCCTTATTTCTCTGCAGCAGCTTCTAACAGCTACGTAGGAGCCAAGGGCAGCACAGGCTCAACTTCGGAGCCTATGCGAGTAAGTTGCATTGCACTAACACAAGCATTATGCCCTGAACATTCCAGCTCTTTAATCCCCGTGGTCCCAGACATCAGCTAAAAGCCAGAAACGACTGCAGCAGCTTAGAAACACCTATAATTCCTTTTTCATCTTCTTACATTCTGCCACGCTCAGGATAGACAGAAGTAGAACCCAGTGCCCCTTTTCCCAAGAAGTTTCACCCCCTGCTCTTGTTAACCCCGCGGAAAACGCTCACCCGGTTGTGAAACTTGGCACTGCGATAATACTTGGGTGACAAGTTGAAGACTGTGTAGTGGTCAGGATGTCTGGAATCCAAAAACGTCCGTACATCTTCAATGTGGTTCCTGAATCCCAGCTCAACGCCTTCAGCGGGAAAGGACATCACTAGAAACGTAAGAAGCAGCCAGGGTGAGCGTGCACCGCAACGTGTTTATGGACTTCTGAGCCCTGGGATACTACAAGTTGTATTTATCCGATAAGTAGTACTTACCTATGATTCTTGAGGTAATGTATGAAATATCTAGCTCCCCCTTGGTGTAACTAAAAGAAGACAAAGTAGGAGACAGACATTATGCACATATTTACAGAAGACAGCACATTAGAGGAACCAGGAGAAGAGTGTTTTAGCACAAAGATCTACTTATGACAGAAGGAAAGAACAATCTTAAAACTGATTCTTTGTATTTTGTCATCATGCCTTAAGAAGAGGGTGCAAACAGCTTCCTGCAGACAGCGACCCAGCCGTCCTTTCTACATACACAATTAACTGGATGCAGAAGCTTGCAAGAAAGGTCCCTTTTCCCTTTTGTCATTAATTTTCAGTGCCAGTTTTCAGGAGAAATCTCCAGTAGTTTGCCACTTTGCAGATCCCTCAAAGCCTCTGAGGTCTTGCCTGCATTAAATTTCTTTAATTTATTGTAGCCCCATCTCGCTCAGAGGCAGGCAGAGTGCCAAGCACAGGGAACACCCCCAGCAGAGGTAGCCACAGCAAAGTCACCTCAGCTCTTTCTTCTACTCAAAAGGTGGCTGTAGTGAAGGGAACAGTTGCATCAGCAAGAAAAGTCTCCTTGCACAGCAAAGGGAAGGCATACAAAATGAGCCAATTTTCAGTGACAAAATATTTTAGTGGCGGCTGAGTAGAAGGACCCCACAGGGGTCAATGAAAGAACCAGAGACCAAGTGCTCCGCTTTCACTGGGGGGTGCTTTTCCAGATTTCAGGACATTGATGCTCACTTACTATGAAGCTTAGAGTTTTTTACTTTGTTTTTTCTGCTTCCTTGAGGCCAAATACCAATTATGAGACAGAATCAAAGTAGTCACTTGTGATTTTCACCTCTTTCCCCCATTAGGTTAGCTGGAAGTTGTGCTGCGCTAGTTAAGGCGGCAGCTCAGGCTGGCACTTTGCAGCTAGAGATTTTACCTGCATTAGGCAGCTTCAGCTGTACTGTACCTGGCAACAGATTGCATGACCTTTGAAGATGTATCCTTCAGGGTATCCTTCAGGTTATCCTTCAAATTGCTGAAGAGTCTCCCTGCTCCTCCTTTCACCATATCTAGCAATCCTCCCCCATAGCTGGACTCCATGTCTGGTGACGAGGCACCTTCAAGTACAACAAAACCAAAGCCAACATCACTTCTTTGGAACAAATCCACAGCGCCAACCAGCCCGCTGCTCTATTCAGACCAAACGCTGCTGCGTATCAAGCGTAGGGCAAAAGTAGTTTTACTTAAACTCATGATTTTCTAGATATGAGAGATGGCACGTTCTGGCCAGCTGGGCTCAGAAACCATCACCGACTCTCAGCGGTGTATGCAGGTTGACTGTTTAGTATCAGTACAATATGAACAACCGCCATACAAGCTCCCTCACCTCTCAACCCAACCCAAAGCAAGACCAGCCCTTCAGCATGCAGCTAATTTGCAGATCATAACCAAGACAAATCAACAACCACCTCCACAGGGGTAAGAAAAAGGCACTAGTATATACAACAGCTCTTCAGCCTGTCACAGCTGCCAGTTTGACTGCAGCTGGACGACTAAAGGTTGTCCTGTGACTATCCATTTCTATGGAAATAGGAGAAGTCAGAATGATTTTAAGTCACTTAAGAGTCCAGTTAAATTTGCTTGAGTAGAAGAAGATAAAAGTTTGGGGTTTTTTTTGGTGAGAAAAGAAAGAAGCTCAGAAATTAAGCTTTCCAGCTGAGAATGAGAACCTTTTTGGATATTTGTATGTTTGCAGCACTTAGTATAGGACTTAGCAATTGCTAAGGCTAAAGCAGAGCAGGGCTGACCTCCTTGGTAAGCCTTTTCTTCACAGCTTGACATGACACGAAGCCTCAAAGTCAATAGGAGACTAAACACAGACCAAGAGCCATTTAAAGTGTTATTTTGGTGGACTATGATATGTCCCTACACCTCAGGCGTTATTCTAGTATAATTGCAAAATGCAAACTATTCCACTGTCTTAAGCAAGAACTGATTTGTTCTGCCTTATTATAGCAGTGCTGTGTTAAAAGCATCATTCTTAGAAAAGTAGAAGTATAATAAATTGGATGTAGACTCAAGTAAATGTGGTTTTGTTTTACTGCAGAATTGAATTGTTAGACACAAACCTAGTAAAATGATACTTTAACTCCTTATTAGCTACAAATTAAGCTCTTGACTGCTTGAAAATTGCTTTCTGTTCACTAGGCCTCAACTATTTTGATCTTAGCAAACTTTAACTACATTCCTTTAATTATACATTTGTTATCTCATTATGTCAGATTAGTCAGAAGACCTAGATCCTCTAGCACAGCAAATTAAGCAACAAGCAACCTATGTAAATGCATGCCACGCTCTCAGGTAGTCTCATAATTGAGATGGTATCTGCTAAAGGTTGCCTTTCCCAGAGCACCTGGAAAGTCTGAGAACATTGTTCCTGCTGTAGAGCCATGGGACAGCTGATTTGTAAAATGAACATGCTGGTCATTATTAATTACTCTGGCACCCAGAAATAAGGAAGTTTTATCACAGTTAAGGCAGGCTGGGGGCATTGTCAGTGCTCATTATACATTTTGCAAAGAGATCTTAGAGATATCACTTCTCTGGTTCTATAGCACGTCCAAGAGTGGTGTTAGACACACGCTACTGAAATATTGCTCACATAATCATCATTACCAAAAGAAATATTCTACAGGAATTCAGACTATTAAGAAACATGAAAAAAAACTACATCTGAAAAAGCTCCTACTGATTTACTCTGTAGATTACCAAACCCATTTAAATGGCATTCACTCTTTCAAACCCAGTGTGAGCTATCAATAAATATATATCTTCAAACGGGAAACTCCATTGGTAAAGTGATGCTATTTATGCCCCTATGCACAGAGGGTGCTTAATGCACTCTGATGTGGTCGTGAGCCACATGCACATGATCCATGTGCTAGACCAGTAAAATTAGAGGCCATCTCTTCTCCCTTGCACTCTGCCAGCTTCAGAACAGAAGATGCCTTCTCAAGTCACAGGAATATTTCTTTTGCCAAACCACTTGCAAGTATCTACTTCAAGTATTATTAAAAAAATAAATAAATAAAAATCAAAGTAGCTCATTGGCTTCCAAGTATGGAATCAGTGTTTGATGTCTCTTCAAAAACTTTGCTTTTGTATTACTCCGTGCTAGAAAAGCCAGGGGTGGAAGGAGGAGGTGATGTTCAAAAGGTACTTCCAGTTCTGCAGGTCAACTTTTAAAAGAAAGGAAGGCAGAAAGGTAGTAACTTGGAACAGAGGAAAGAGGGCAAAGGGATCAGAGGACCAATGGTACTGGACAAATTTTATTGCTGGAAATCCTGTAGGAGAGCAACAGAAGAGCTTCAAGAGTATGGGAAGCCTCAAATCTTTAGAAATCAACCCTAAGGAGGGGAGGGGGGGGAGGAGAAACAGAAAGAGAATGAGAATTTCACTGTATTTCTAAAAGAAGCAGCAGCAACAATTAATTCCAAGTTTCCTACATACACAAACCAGGGAGACAGAAAGGATGGCTAATGAAGAAATGCAAGCTAGTGCTACTTAACCAAAAGCACAAAACTAGTATTTAAGATTTAACATGAAGCAAGTATTATTTAGCTATTGGGAAGCTATTGAGGAAGCTTACAACGTAGCAGCACTTGGTACTATACCAGGTGCAGCAATTTGCTCAGGTGTCTTTTAGTCACTGGATGGAGAGCAGCATCCTCAATGCTGACAAAGACAGTCTTTCTCAGTTACTGGGAACCATACGGTCTTCACAAACTGTTCACAGAAGAACAAAATAAACACATTCAGAGGCTCCTCTGCTAGGCAGCATCTCCTACAAAGCATAAAGACGTATAAAGGAGCAGAAAGGGTTAACGCATTAACACACAAACATGACAATATACACAGAAAATCCACGAGAACATAAAAAAAGGGTAGCTTGCCCCTGCATTTCTTGCTGAATAAAGCATTTCTGTGCTAAGCCCCTCTCGTAACGGGAGACCTTCAGAGCTACTGCAGACCTTTCCAAAGGACGGCTGCGGTTCCCTGGGCCACGTGCAACAGCCGCTGGAACAGGGCACCAGGACAGGGAGGGCTGAGCCCCACGTCCCACACACCTCCTGTGGAAATCAGCCACCTTGCCGGGCATCACGTACCACTGCCACTGCATGTCCCTGAACCATGCTCAGAGACAGCAGTCTTCATAGGTTTGTTTTTCTTGAGCGTACAAGTCCTGAGAACAGCACGGTTGAGTTTTCCCTCAAGCACGCTGGCCCACCTGCAGAGGGCTATGACCTATTCCGCGGCAGAAGAAGGACCAAGGACACTTGCTGAGTCTGAAGGGATGAACCCGACGTTGATCCCTCTGGGAGCCCGGCAGGACAGAGGTTCAGGTTTCACCATGCAGATAAGGTGATCACGCTAGCTCGGTCAGGATATTGAGTTAGCAGCGTATTGGCATTTCCCTGCTCAGAAAGATCTTCCTACCAGAGCTGGGTGGTAAACCCAGAAGAGAGGAATAGTTCTCTCCCTTCACACAAGGGCAAAAGGCACGTTTTATACTACAACAAAGTGCCCGAGGCACACGATAGCCCCTTCCTCCCCTCCGTCCCACCAGGAACTGCATCCCACGTGCACATCTGTTTATGCTGCAGCCAAAGCTAAATTTAACACTCACAGACCCCACACAAGCTCCAAAAGCATCTTCTGCTACGGCAGAAGCAGGAGCTTGCAAGCTTGTCTGCACAGAAATAGTTCGCTGCTAGTGAGCGACGCGGGAGCCTGCCACGTGGCTCAGATCCCAGTTTTCAGCATATTATTGCAGAGCAGTTCAGGTAACATTGACCATGGGTTGAGCTGCTGTCTGGAAGTCTCATGATGGAGAATTAGTCTCTATGTATATGAGATGTGTCCCGTTCCTTACACGGCAAGAACTCTTTTATTAACCCAGTTATTGGATATTCCCTGAAAGGCTTAGTGCACTTCAGAGACATGCTTCTGACCTGTATTTATAGCACAGGTTTCAGAGGGATCGCTTGCTAACGGCAGCCTTTTCATTTCCTAATAAAGGAACTTTTCATGTAGCACTTTTACTGCTCCGTGTGCCCTGCAAAGCTTGCCCGAGATGCATGGGACGGCTCTTCTTGAATAGCTCTGTTTGTTAGGCGATGGCAACGATGATCTCCTCACCAAAGCGCTTCAAGTCAATGGAGCAGTATGGAAAAGAGACAACTTCATCCATTCGGTTGACAAGTTGAAGTTTGTACTTGTTCTGGCTGAAGGTACTTGCTCTGAGTTAATGCCTGCTCTGAGAAGGGACTATTCTGCCTTCAGAATAAACCTCCAGCAGCCACCAAATGAAGCATCAACCTACTGCATCACCTCACAAAACTAAGATATGTCCCATAGTAGCGTTCCTATCACAGTCCTTTCTCATCAGAAGCCAAAGGGTGGCAATTCTCTGGACAGATTACAACTGAAGGAGCCTCTGCTAACAGCACCAGCCTTGTGCTGTACGGCATGGGAGCTCGAGAGGGTAGAAGTCTTCATTAAAGCACTTCAGCTCTCTCCTTGCTCTCTAGCTAGTTTTACAGAGCATCAGGAGAAGGATGTGCAACGCAGGAGGAGAACTTCTCTTCCCAAGGCAAAGAGACTGCGGAGACACCGCAGCAAACGCTGCATCCCTATAGACATGTCCCACCGCAGCGGGTGCACAGCTTCGGAGGAGAAAGCTGTAATCACCAGGGAAGTTCAGAAGGATGCAATCCTGTACGGGAATGGCTGAGCAGGGCTCCTCCGCCTGCTGTCCCACCGCGACCTGCTCACCAAAGGCACAGGCGTTGCACCAAAGCGACGTGAAATGCTTTAGCAGGACAGCTTTGGGGTGCTGGGACCTTAAGGAGAGACTAATACTCATCGATACTGCCAAAAGAGACCCGCTGTCATCTGTCTTCCCTTAGTAGAGCAAAACCATCAAAGTGTATATATTAACCAAACTAGGAAACTCATCTTCTGCACACGGACAAAGAAACGGCGCTGTACACAGAAGGGAAATACCTCCCTCCTCCTGTACTCCCACGAAGGACCACATCGCCTCAACTCCTCTTGCTGCATCCCACAAATAGTGTTTGTGCCTAGTGCCAAAAGCCAAGACACTTAAACCGGTTCTGTTTTAAAGGCTGGGGTTTGGGGCCAGAAATGGATGAATTTAAGCAGGTACAACCCTACCACTCTGCCGCTACCTGATGCAGATGCTCACTACTTGAGACAAGCAAGAAATACCCAATTTGGAAGCTTTCCCTGCAAGATCTGCACACCATGGCCTTCGTCTGCCTGGGGGGTCCCGGAGCACCAGCCCCCTCAGGCAACCCACAAACCCTACAAACCACAGGGCATGAATTCCACCTCTCCAGAGAATTAAGAGGGAAATGAGCCGACATTTAAAAGGCATTTAAGACTGTGCCAGTCTGAATATTTATGCTGATGAAGCAATACTTAGCTTGAGAGCAGGGAGGTGAAAGCAAGATGTCTAGAAATTGAAGATCAGGCAGTGAAGTACTGAGTTTCATAGGTTACTTAGCAAGAGTAAATAGACCCTTTTTGCCTGCAAAGGGCAGACAAAAAGTAGACATGAAACCATAGGAAAGGAAGCAGGTTTACCTCAGTCTGCCCAGACTATATGTAATAGTATCTTCAATGCCAAACTATTTTTTGGTTCTTTTTTTTCCTTTTTATTTTTTTTGGTGTTTTTTTTGTTTGTTTGTTTAGATAGCTACTGGCTGTGCTCTCTATAGAGATGGAGCAGGGAAAGAGCTAAACCTTCCCCGTTCTTCACCACGGTTCTTCTCTAAAAAAAGCATTAAAGCTTTCATCTCCCACCTTCCCAAAAAAGAGGTTAATTTGGGAGCATTAAATGCTCTTCTGTATTCTCTTTCCACGGTACCGCAAAAGCCTGACACTATGATGAGAAAAAACTTGTTAGCTGTGGTGTACATGTCCCACATTCCACATTTCTGGAAGTTTTTAGCCACTCATCGCAGCTGTCTCCCTCCCCACAAAGTATTTTTGGGACAGGGGGGTTGTTTGCTTGTCTTTCCCCCCCAGACTGTTAACAAGGCATGGCGTAAAAAGGGAGCAAGGGATGTGGCGGAGGCTGCCCTGTGCCTTGGCAGAAAGGGCCCTTTTAAAGGTCCCCGAACTGAAAGAAGTTGAGCTGTTGTTGTTGTGGCTTCAGCAACAAAGCCTGAATTGTTTTTAAGGAACACTCAGCAAAAAAAGATACTATTTGTGCTTCTGCCCCCCCCAGCCCCAGCAGCCCCGCCAGCCAGCGGAGGAGCAGCCGCAGCTCACGTTCCTCCCACACGCAGCTCTCCCAGCAAAGCCTGTGTAATGCGGGATGCGATTTCACGCCGGCATTAAGGGATATAAAGCCAAGCTGCCGTGGCCCCATCGTCATATTTAGGCGCTTTACCTCGGCATTGCACAAGAGCCCCCGCAGCGTGCGAAGGGGAGGATGAGCAGCCCTGGTGCAGGTGCCCCTGACACAACATTATTAGAGCACCCTCATATAGGCACATCACATTTGGAGGGGTGTATGTGGGCAAAAAAACCGGCCAGCCAGCCAAGCCGACCCAGGCAGAGCACAGTCCCCACATCCCTGGGTGCCCTCAGCATCCCCAGCTCCTGCCGTTCCCCACACCGAGTCTCTCTCCCATGCTCAGCACTTTGTTTCTCAGGGGATTGCAAATCAATCTGCAGACATTACTGGAAGAGTTTAAACTGCCGTTTCAAGGGGGAGGGTGACAGGTATTTCTAAAGGAAAATCTCTGAGCAGGTGGCTCCTTTGAATCCAGTGATAATTGATAGCGTTTAGATCCGAGTGCTTCATTTGTCAAAGACGTTTTTAAGATCCCAGCACCCTGAAGCCCAATACTCCCTAACCATTCCTTCCAGCACTTAGGTCTCTTCTGGACAGCTGAGCTTTATCACATTTAAGCAAAGACCCTAAAACAGCTATGCTATTATATGCACTTACATCCTCTCCTAGATGAGTTGTAGCCCAAGTGTCATAATTACATCAACTTTTTAATAGGCACGGAGTGGTGGGTTGCAAAGGGCCTGGGGAGAAATCAGCAGCAACAGAGGCAGCTAAAATAGTGACAAAAAGGCATGTGCAGGAAAGGAGAACGCTTCTACAAGTTCCTCAGACTCACACAGACCCTGAAGACTGATTTTTTTTTTTTTCCTCCTTTTTTTGCTACCAGCCTCATCCGTCCCTTCCTCTACCGCTGTCCCAGATTCCTGGTAGAGTTAGATACCCTACAAGGCTAAGCACAGATATCTTAAAGTGTTATTCTATAAAAATAAACAGCGAAGCACATGCAGATTAGAACCGCAGGACAACAGCAGCAGAACAGGCTCCCACCATTTGATAACACTGTTGTCAAGACCCCCAAACCCAGGTTTCACTCCTCCTGATGTTTTAAAACACATAGGGGAGGCATGCAAGTGGAAGGCTGCTTTAGCAAGCATAACCCCCAAGAAAAGAGGTTAAAGCCCACAGGAATGACTTCAGCGTGGCCAAAGGGAAGTTTAAGATCAGGTTATAAAGATGTTTGGACTTTAAGGGCACAGGGAAGCAGGAGATGCACTACAAACCAAGGAGCCTAACGCAAGGTAAGGGCTCATCAGATCACAAATCACTCGAGATTATAAGCTCACCCCCAAAACCACACAGTTTGGCAATAAATATATTAACTATGAGTCTGCTTAAGACAAAACCCAGTGGTCCTTAAGCAGGAGGGGAAAGCTGGATTCAGCGTCGGTGAGTCTCCCCCAGAACATAGCCAGCTCTAACACAGGGGGTAAACCCAGAATATTTCTTTCCTGAGCAGGCAATTAGGATAAGACAGAGGCAGTAATACAAACTGCAACTGTATAAGCAATACTTGGCGAGGTTGGGAGAGGATGGGCTACAGGAGGTAAGCACAGAAAGTTTCCAGCTTTCGGGAGGCAATGACAGGCAGCTGCCAAAGCCACTGCTCCCCACTCCGTATCTGCCCCTTCGGGCGTAAGGACCGGTTCAGTGCCCGGAGGGTTCAGCACAGACCCATCCTGTGGCACAGACATCCCAAGTATTAAGACATCTTCAATAATTTACTCAAGTGAGGGAGTAGTCAGGGTTTTTGTTGTTGTTGTTTGGGGGTTTTTGTATGTTTCTTTGGTGATTTTTTTTTTTTACTGTAACTTTCCAGCAATTAGCTGGCACTGCACCTCTCCAGACCTTTTGCCTGGAATAGATTGAAACTGCCTCAAGACCCAAAATTGCATTACTACCTGCCCGAGAACTTCTTGGCAGCTTTACCTCTAACAGAAGGGTCACCCCATGTTGTTCTGCCCTTCTCACTCCCAAAAGCTATGAGCAGCCTTTCCAGACGAAGTTAGGCTGGGAAAATAAAGCCATTAGAAGCTTACAAGGGGCTCATATACTATAGATATTGGGAGGAGATAGGAGAAACCGAGAAGCTCCTCATGGAGATTCTTTGAAAAAGAAATAGGTTTGGGTTCACACCTTAAGGAATTGCTGGCAGAGGGAGATTTCTGTGCATTTCTGCTGCTGTTGGGCAACGCACATCCAGGCAGGCAGCGCTGCCTCCCTCCTTGACTACTGCTCCGGCTACAGAAAAAGCTGTATTCCCCCTCCCACAAGAAGTCACGGGCCCTTTCCATGCCTCAGTTTTCTGTGTGTGAGCTGGGACGGGGTCCCCGACCTCCCCTGGGAAGCGCTCGGAGCCGCTGGCAGCACGTTGCACCCTGTAGGGTAGAGAAGCTCAAGAACTTCTTTTTGTGCTTTTCTAAGATAAAATGCTAGAACTAATATTGTATGAGCCCAAGGCTTTTTCTTGGAGGTTCATTTGAGACTGCCTAAATGTAAACTCCATGGATATTTGAAGAATTAAGATATTTCTGCTTTTGCTTGAGAAACAGTAGCTGAAGAATGCTGCTTGCACCATCAACTAAATGATGGGGAGGATTTCCACAAAGAGGGGGGTTTGCTTCCTTTTTTAGAAGAGTACTGATGTTGAGGGGGGACCAGAAAAAAGTCACACCCCAGTATTGTGCCAAATTTGTTTCATTTGTTATATATTTTTCCTTATGAAGCTTGTACTACAGTGAAGAAAACGCATGAGGCCAGAATACTGAACTACTAACACAAACCATGAAATTGGTCTTTAAAGTTGATTGACATTCTCTCTGCTTCTCCCCTCTGTCAAAACAACAAAAAAAGGAAAGCACTACTGCCAACACCAAATCATTCAAGTGTCCAAAAAACACGAACCAAACAAAGGAGTTATTAAACCGAACCTCCCCATTTGAAAATGCAGCTAGAAGAGAATACAAGACAACATTGTCAGCCACGGTCTTTGTCCCTATGCCAGTGACATGGAGATGTCTCTCTTCTGACTCAGTGAAAAGGAATCACCAGAGTACAAGAGATTATGTTTGCAAGTGTAAAACAGTTCAAGCAATCTTAACTTCAACACTTGCAATTTATTTAAAATTCTTTTCTTTTGTGGTTACTCTGCCTGAGGAAGCACGTAGCACGAGCAAGTCTATCCCCTGAGTGTTTAAAAGCTATTTTGTAGATTAGCTAGTTTATAAACACTACAGAAGAGCACAGAAAAGATTTTTTTCCTTTCATAACATGTATCCATCCGTGCTGCTACTTTTACATCTTATTTCCTAGAACCTCTTCTTCTTTCAATGCTCAGCCAGCTGCTAAGAAAGCATTATTGAATGCCACAGCAAAAACCTAAATAAATTGCTGCTTTGCTGCCTGCTTCTCATCTTGTGAGCACTTTTAGAGACTTAAAACTAAAGAGACAGAAAGAGACTACATAGATGCTCTTCTCAGAATTTGTTTTTTGAGCTCGCAATGTTTTGTGTCCTGCCAGCTTCAACTCAAGTCTTCTGTTATCTCCCCTTTTCTTCATCCTCAGATTTCCAACCCAAGGCCAGCACACTTTCTGGAAGAACTGGCAGTTAGCAGTAATGCATAGGTCCCATTAGAGTTATGCACTACAATCATGTTACTCTATGGCATCTAGGGTATTCCGCAGGAGTTGTTTAAAACATTACATCAGGAGCTGAACAGTCAGCAGTTGAGGGCACGGGCTAAAGTTGCACAGAGCTGTAATGCCCACCTGAGGCGTCGCAGAACTTAAGCGTGACCCCGTATGAACAGGCCACACTGCGAGATTTAAATCTGAGTTTTAAACCACACACTGACCAACATTTCATTCTGACCGGTTTAAGTCCAGCAAAGTTTAAAGCAAGCAAAGACAAGGTCATCACACAAGCATCATCAGATACCAGCAATAACTGATACGGCTGCCCGACCCGAAACAAAGTTCCTGCTCTTGTCTCCTTTGACCTAAACCCAAGCCTAACAGGAAGGCACTCGACATCACTGTGGGCAGGACTTTCCATTTACGATGCCTGTGAGCACACAGGTACCCCAAGCTGTACTTTGAGCAACTGAAATTGTCACCACTTCAGCGAAACGGCTCATGTTAGCGCTCCTCTGCGTGGCACGGGTGGGTGATGGTGGCAGAATAATTTTTAATGATCTAAACCAAGAAGCATTTACCAGTCCCAGAGACTCTGAAAATCTTATTTTCCCAGGCTCAGCCACTGGACACAGCCTGGCCAGACCCTCCATCCCAGTGCTTGCACCCCCAGCGTGCCAGCACGGAGGCACGGTAGGGTCAAAGAGACCCTCGGGAGCCCCCCCTCTGTACCAGCTCCCTTCCCAGCCACGAACAGATCCTGCCTTCCAACAGCAATCCCCTCCCCCACACACGGTGCTCTTGGTTCCCGGCTTTTTTTCTTTTGACACTAACCAATATCAGGCCAAAAAAAAAAATATTAAGCCAATAATTGTAAGTACTCAGAAGTTACAGCAAAGCTGTAACCGCTGATTATTTTCATTGCAAGAAGCTGTTTATGAGATTGCAAGCCCACATTAAGTTATGATACTTTAAGATCTAATACTTTGAATTAGTCTAAAAAAATTAATAGAAAAACCCAACAGGGGCCCACTTTCTCAAATCCTGTGAGTTACTGCCATTGCAGAAATAGCAAACACAGCCATGCTAGCTAAACCGATGGCAACTTGCCCCAGAATTGCCAGCGCTTTGCCTTCGGCACAAATCCTCACCCCTCTAACTTCTATAATTGTTTAATATTAACCTACACACACATTGTCCAGAGAGCAAAGGCCATTTTTCTATGCCCAGAGCGCGCTGTCCTGGCGCAAATGAAACTTAATACATGGAGAGAGAAGTGGAAGGTTTGAGTCTCCAACTATTTATCTTCATCTAAGATGCTACTTATCTGCACCCAGAGACGTTCGGCTGAAGCGCAGCGATCACCCGGCCAGACAGACAAACCAAGGCGCTGCACTGGCAGCCGGCGGCGCCGAGTGTCCCAAATTGCCTGGTGACACGGAGACGTACCTCAGGACTGCTTCACTCCTCAACTGCAAACAGCCATTTTGATAATTCAGGCAAGCAGCTGTTCCACCACCCATGAAACCATTATTTAAAACCAGAAAAAAAACAACAACAAAACAAAACCAAAAACCTGCAACCTAAGGGAGGTCAGGCATGTGGGAAGTACATAACAAGCTCTGATTTGGCCAAGGCACCTGAAGGATTTCACCTTTGGGGTCTGCCACCTAATTATGCAAAAGAGAGGGTGCCTTGCCCCACCAAAACCCAGCAGCACACCTCCCTTGCATCACAATATGTCACCAATTTATCTCAGTCTTCTCTTTCCTGAGGAATTCTGGCCTCTTTTCCCAGCTGAAATATGCTCTACCACTGCCCATCTTGGGAATTTAGACTTTGGCATCATTAGTGGGAGGAGTCTCAAGTATTTATGATATGAATATATTCTCTATTTAAAAAAAACCCCAAAACACAGAAGGTGGGTGGTGGTTTTTTTCCTTGCTCTTATCAAGCTAAAACCCCAGCCACCTTATTTTCCTGTCTTTCTCTTACACTGCTCCCTAATTCCCCCCCGCCAATTATCCATCTTCACACTGCGTTAAAGACAAATCATGTCCCACAATTCATGAACAGCTTCAATCACCAAATCACTAGAAACCACAAGCACAGCTGAGGGGTGGAGATGGTTCTTTAAGGTTTTATAAATTCATACTTGGCAAAGAAAAATGTTTTTGCAATGAACTGATAAAAATCAGGCATTTATCAGCATAAAGCGTTCAAATGAAAAAGGCAGACGCAAGTATGGACTTCAGGTTTAGAACACAGCATCACACTCAAAACAGCTTTTTTTAATTTCATGTGAAGATTTAGAAACACCCACCAAAAAGCCCTTATTAAACAGATAAGGTATTAAAAAAACAAAATCAAAAAAACACACCTATAAACTCAATTCCAGGGCCATATTAAGGCCTGGGGTTTGCTGCTGCTTGAGTGTCAGGTGTGTCGTTTCTAGAGCCTGTAAAATTTAGGCAGTGAGAGTCCCAAAGCAAACTAAAGGAAGCACACTCTGGTCAACACAGATCTCTTCACCGTTAGTTTCCAAATCCCAGGCACAGCCCTTGAGCAAGCCCATGTGTTTAAGGGGAGAACATCCTAGAAACTGATGGAGGGCATTAATACAATTAATGCTCTGGGATGTCTTCAGAGTTAGTAGCCGAATTGTTGAAATGGCTGAATATTGCACAAAGGCTGTAAATAAAGGTATTCGTGAGCATTTTTCCCCCCGCTCAGCAGGGAGCAGAACGGCTTGAAGAAACGAACAGAACGATTGCAACAGCAATGCTCAAATAATACACTGAGCTGACGCTAGACAAAAGCCATGACTTGACACGAGCTGCAGCACGCTCCCACACCTGGCTGGGGGCGAGTGCCACTTTCCACAACACTAATGCCTTTGGTTCTTCAAGTTCTAGGAAACTCATTCAGATAATTGCTTTAACAACGGATATTAAACCGATCGTAGTATCTAACCATCTCAGCAGATGCCAGTGTAAGAATCCAAATAACTGTAACAGAGCAGTCTGCTGAAAGTAAGAATCTACTGACACATACTATGATTGCAAGCAACTGTAGCAGAGATATCATAGTGGCAAATTCAGATACATTTCTAAAGTCCAGGAGTAATAAAAAAGTTAAAAAACAAAGCCAATCCCCAAAAGAATTCTTGAAAGCAAATTCAAATGGCAATGGGGAAAAAGGAAAGCATGACTCTTACTCCATCAGAGAAAGCATGGGGGGAAAAAAAATCAAGGCAAGGCTCTCCCCACCCAAGTCCAGACATAGGTCATCAGGGGGCTTTCTCCCCTTGAGAAGAGATGACCACATTAAAACAAAGGTAATGTATTTTAAGTACTTGCTGTCGTGGGCCCACCCCTTTCTTTCATGGAAGAATACAGGTATCGTTGCAAGATCCCCCCGTTACAATGGGCAGACATCAAATTTGGTCCCCCTCAACTAAACAGGGTATTTCCCTGGACAAGTTCGATCTTTAGAAGTTCTCTGCAAAGGCTGTAGATGTTCATTGCGACGGGCACATTATACCAACCAGAACCAGAGCCAGCTCGTTCTGAGACATCACTTAAAAGCCACCAGGCGAGTACTCTTGATTACTGGTTTTCCAGGCAAATTTGAACCTGTGATTTAGAGGTGAAGAGCTTTCTATCCCATTACCGGTCATAAAGACCATCTGGTCCCCTACTCCCTGATTAAAAAAAAAAAAAAATGGTGCATGCAGTGCATCATCTATCAGAATTAATCCAATGCAGTTTGATGAGTGCTTTTTAGAGGAAAGGGGAGGGAAATAAAAAAAAAGTAATGACGATTGTGGGAAATAAGTCAGTTGGGGAAAGATCCCAAAACACTCGGTGCATTTCAGCCTCAGACCAACCTTTTCCTCTTCGGGGGGTGAAAACAGCAGCCAACAGTGAGCACTTAGTAGCCGCTGATCCCCCCCCCCCCCATCCTCGACCGCATCTCCTTCATCCCCCCGCCCTCCCTTGGACAAAGGGCCTCTATTGTCCCCGGCTATAACGACTCCCCAACTCCATTTCCACCATTTCGCGGCAGACCCACGGCAAGCAGACACCCCCACCCCCCCCCTTCCCCATCACCCCCACGCGTGTCGCGGGGACCCCCGTGGAGGAGGAAGAGGAGGAGGAGGAGGCGGCGGCCCCGCCCGCCCCTACCTGAGCTGTCCATGGTGCTGCCGCCCTCGGCGCGGGGCTGCGGCTGCTGGTGATACTGGTGATGATACTGGTGATACTGGTGATACTGGTGATACTGGTGATGATACTGGTGATACTGGTGATACTGGTGATGATACTGGTGATACTGGTGATGATACTGGTGATACTGGTGCCGCGCCGGGCTCCGACCACCCACCGCCGGGTTGATGCCGGTTTTTCCCCCGCCGCCGTCAGAGCTGCTGTCCACCAACTGCAAAGATTCATAGCCGTCACTGCCGGGTTTTTTCCGGTAGCTTCCCAGTAAGCTCATGGGCAAACTGGGCCGGAGGAGGGGGGGGGGGAAAAAAAAAATAAATAAAATCCTCCTCTGACGCCGCGGGCTGGAGGGGAATGGCAAAGCGGCTCCGGCCGCCCCGAGGGGAGGGGAGGGACGGGACCGGGCCCCCCCCACTCCCACCCACTCCCCCACCTCCTTCCCTCCCTCCGTGGAACCGGTGCCGCCCCCTCCCGCCCCTCCGGGGCCCGGAAGCAATCGCGGAGGCCACGGGATTTCACCCCCCCCTGTGGAAGCATCTTTAAATTAATTAGGTGATAAGGTGCCTGGAAACGCGGAGCGGGAGCGGTCAGAGCTCTTTCCGCAGTGGAGGGGTCATCTCCCCCCCCCCCCCCCCCCATCGGCTGCTGCAAGCAATTAGTTAGCAAAAAGCGCTGCATCTAGCCCATTTCTTTCTCCCCCGGCTCATTCCGGCAAAAGCATCCCTGTCCCAAAAGAGGCCCTTTGGCGCGGAGGGTTAGGCCGTACGGCTGGCACGGAGAGGTTCTCGAAATAGCCGTCGGCGTTAAGATCTTCCTATCGCGCCTGCGGAAGGCGCCTTCCTTGGGAACGGGCCAAGGTCACCGAGTTATGGGCTGGCGCGGCCAATTCTGCGGTCTGAAGGAGGAGGGACGGCACAGCGGTCCTGCCCTCAGCCTCCAAAAAACCTCAAGAGCATCTCTGGTTCAGCAGAACACCGCGTCTGGCTGCGGGCAAGTAAGCGGAGAGGGTCCCGAACCGCAGCGCTGCATCGCGGTGGGCGACGTGGGATGCATCGGCATCCCCAGCCTCCGCCCGGGCGACGGCTGGCTTAAAACCGATGGCACCCAGCTGAAGAAGCGCTACCACCGATGGCTAAGCTGGTTTTGTTGTTAGGTCTCACCAATCTACTTTTAGCTGTTCACGTGTGAACAGACTTCAGACCAACGCAAAGTGTGTCCTTGAACGTATCTGGCTTGACGCATTTTGTGACCACAGCTAGTAGAATCATAATTTCATTTTACATGGAACAGAGGAACCAAGGGATGCTCCAAAGGAAATGACCACTATTAAACTCTTCTAAATGAATCTCTTCGTAATTTAAAGAAAAAACAAAGACAAAAAGAAGCCCTGGCATCCAGACACAAGTATGCCTTCAATCTCTTACAGAAAGGACAGCAAGTACTCTGCTTAGAAAAATAGTGTGGGTTTGCTTCTAAAGCAACAACATCAATAAGCACTTCTGTAGCAATAACCATAACTTGAAATATTACTGACACTTGGCTTAAACTTTCCTGCTTAACACTCCAGGGCAGTGGGCATCTGGTACAGCCATACCTTGTCACGCGCTATTGTTTATATAACTCCTGCAATTTTATATTACAGTGCAGACAAGGTACATCTGTGACCCAGAACTTTCTCAGAAAACAAGCAAGCAGATTTACAAGCAGCAAACTAAAATGAACTAACCTGATGTAAAGGGTTTGCAGTTAGCGGCAGTAACAGCTTGAACTCAAGGTTAGAACTCTGTATTTTCTACCCCCTCATTACTGGGCTCTTTATACATCAGCTGTCATTACGTCGGTCTGTACGGAGCAATACGTGGATTGCAATGCTCGCCAGTAGGAATGGGTCCCCCTCCCTCTTGGCACCCGTACACAGCAACTTAATAAAGAAAAAATAAAAGCGCAGGTATTTTTACTAGGGATCACATCCGTTAGTCTCTCCTAGTCAACCTAGGATACAACAATTCCTGTGCTTTAGGATAAAAATGGGAAATTGGGGGCGTCAAGGTGGATTTTCATTTATTTTGCTTGCTCAGGCGACAGCCCGAACACAGAAAAAAACCAGGTTCTACAGTGAAGGGGGCACATTAAGGCTATGTAACATTTCCATGAGTACTCAAGCCCACTCACACTGAACGCAATTGCAGCTGTTAGAGGGAATGAGCTGGGGAACCTGGCCCAACACAACACCCTAAACAACCTATTCCCAGTCTTAAACTGTCGCCTGTGGTCTCTAGCCTGCTTTGCTGCCGTTATCCATCAACTCAAGAAGCTCAGCTGAGGCAAAACTTCATATCCTAAATCCAGAAGTCACCTCTCTCACTGGTGAGCAGCAAGGGTCTGTCTGCATTAGGCAGCAAAAGGGAAGTCCTGCTGAAAATATTCTCATGGAAAAAGGGTACGAGCAAGAGGAGAGCCTCACTCCAGCAGGAATTATAGCTCGCCCTTCTCCGAGTGCCATAGCAGGTCTAGAATTTCTACTTCCCCAGCCGCAGTCCCATTGTCACTGCCCACTGGAGCCTCACAGCACGTCTTTGGCTCTATGTTTCCCACCCGGTGTTGACACCACTATCATGTCTGCAGAGGCAGAGTACACCCATGCTTAGAAAGAAAAAGAAAAAAAATTGCTTCTCCTTGTTGAATCCATTATTAATACATTTCTTTCCGCATTTGTCCCAGAGCTTGGGGCATCATAGGTTGCTTTCCCTCCAAGGATTCCCAAAGGGGAATCGCCACCATAGCCTGAAGCTCCAGCCTGGAGAAAGAGGGTTCCGCAAAACATCGGCGCAGGCACCGAGGGACAGAGCAGCCTCTCCAGGGGATCTTGGGGCAGAGGAGGGAGGAGGAAACAGACATCAAAATCCCATCCCTGCTTCTAATTACCATTGCTACAAACACAAAGAGATGGGATTAGGGAAGCACATTGTGTGGGATTCCGTTGAAGCTGCACTTATCCATGCGTTTTCAAGCCCTATGGGAAGTTTAGCTGAAGAGAACAAAGTAATATTCCCCCCCCCCCCAATTCTCCCTTGAAGTTGGGCTAACGAAGGGCCACATAGTTTCTCTCTTTTGGAGCTCTGCAGTATAAAGAATGCTACGTACAAACTCCCCCAAAATCTAAGAACATGTTAAATTGCACATGACTTTCAAAAATGAGAGTAAAGAAGGAAGAGCTAGGGAATCAGCTACTTAGAAAAATTTGTTAACATCCTTGCAGATTTATCGAGCGGTGTGCTGCTCCAGAATATAGATGTATTCTGTTTGAACGGTAAGGCTGGCAGGTGCCATTAAGGCTGTGGGAGATGTTAACGACATGCTAAGGAGGATTATATGTTGCTCAAGACCCAAGAGATACAAACTCTCTCCCTGTTACTGACCTTGGAAAAGTCAATTGATTTGCCAACCTCTAGCTCTCCATTTTTCTCTGTCTGGGTTGCAGCCTCTCCTGGGTAAAGTCTCTTTTTGTAGCTGTAATCAAGCAGTAACTATACTGAGGTGCAATTTCATTTTTTCCACCTCTCCTCCAACTAGATGAACAGTTAAGGTGAAATATTATACTCTTAATTCTTTGTGAACGGATTCAAACTGTGGAGTGTTATGAGAATTACAAATGTAGCTTGAAAATTAATTTAATATCTGGAGCAACACCTTTAAAACTCAATATACTAAACTTTTTTTCCAAAAAGTACCAGCTATGCTGGTAGGATATGGACTGCTATCACTGCCTGAAAAAGAATGCATGTGTTGTTAAGAAAAATAAGACTTGCTCAAGCAGCTTTCATATTGCTCAAGCATATTTCATATTTCCATTTTCATACTGCTCATATTGCTGCATGGAGCAGCTCCTTCTCTCTGCAGCCCACGCTACAATAACTTCTTTCCTCTTGCTTGTCTCCTCATGCTTCCATGCCCTTTGCTCCTTGCAGCAGGACACTGGGCCATCAAAACATACTCTAAAGAACTAATATTTTTGCCTTTTCCCTCTTCAAAGCACTCAAATCCTACTCAAATAACCTTCATTCACAGACTCAGGAATTTAGGCTATCTTCAACATTCCTATAACAAGTACTCTATAAAATGGGCTTTAAAAAAAAACAACCACAAACTACCGTAAGCTCTTTAACTCCACTTACCTTCCTTGTAACCTTGCAAGGAGCACCTGGGGCATTCAGCCACGGTTACATTCTGGAGAACCCTTTAGCAGCCCCATAACCCACCCCATCACACATTGCCACGTTATCAAGAATTCGAGCTCTGCATAATTTGAGCCACCCTGCCAGCAGAAGGAGGCTTAAACATCTGTACAAATTGAAGCAGTTTGATAAACTTTTGATGGTCTGAAAAAGTAACCACCACCACCTTTTTGCATTTGTTTAGTACCCAGACCTACAGCACGGCCATTGCCGCGCACGTCAGGCAGCAACGTGTTGCTTGAGATTTTGACACTTGATCTAATTAGACATCAAAAACGCAGTGTAGTACAGGCATCTCTCCTGCCCGAAAACCAAATTAGGTGTGGCGCTGACAACTGTGCCTAGCTCAGCATCACATTGACACCCAGAAGCCCCATGTCCTGATAAAAACATGGACCAAACCTAAACCCTAGCCCTTCCCCAGCTGCCACACTGAGCGATGGATGGGGTCCCAAGCCAGCAGCTCAACCCCACCAGGCAGGGACAAGCATGATCTACAGAGCTCAGCTTTGACCCTAGTCCCTACAGCGCTCTTCTAGCAGGTAAGCAGGAGCACCATCACATTTTTCTTCTGGATCTTTCCTCCTGGACCTGCCCCATAGCAATTTTACTCTGGCAAGTACCCATTCCCTATACTCCTAGGAGAAGGGTCTGTCCCACTGCCTACCTTCCCAGGGAGCACCAGCACCTCCACCCCCAGGATGCTCAAAGCCTCTACAGCTGCTAGCACTTTTAATAAGAGCCGCTTGTTTAGCCCTGGTTAAGCAAACCTGATTGAATTGATTACAGCCAGGAAGCTCCTTGTCTGGGCTAGGACCACCCCAGCGAGCAGCGCAGATTACCTGTAAGAAATAATGCCACTGCATTGTGGGTCATTGCTGCCACAGATAAAGAATATCTTAATTTTTCTATTTTATTTTTGGCCTGGTGTGTTCAAACATAAACCAAAGATCTGAAAAACTTCAGCCATATGTCATCATTTGGATTAAGCTCAAGAAAGTGTTACCTCTTGATTGCATCTGCTGCTCTCCATTCAACTCACCTGGTTCTTGTTCCCTTAGAGTATTGCTTTTCCCTCCTGATGAAGGCTTAGTGTGGGGAGGTACAAAAGCAAAGCTGTGGTGAGAGCCAAAACAGTTCCACCTCAGAAGAGGGTCAGAGGTTTTTTGTTGATTTTTTTAAAGGACACCAATTCAGAAATCACAAGAGCTAACTAAAGTCATCAGGAGGCTATGTGATATCACCCTTTTTGCTTTACTTCTTGTCCTAAGAAAACCAGACCCAAAATACCTCCTCCTGTCTTCCCATCAAAACGCCAATTGTCAAATCAGTCTCAACCTTTACAAAAGGCAGCGAATAAACTTTTACATATGCAGCCAAAGGATTTACCTTACAACTCATCTCTGAGGCCAGCTTAGAAAAAAAATAGTGTCTTCTAAACAATCTTTTTTTCTCTAAAAATAGCCAGATCCTCAGTCTGGGTCTGTCTTGAACTTAAGGTTGAGTCCTACCCCGTTAGAGTGTTAGCCAGACCCTCCTTCCCTCTAGCAGGAGCCTTCCCATCACTCTTACGTTTTATCTATAGGCACCAGCCTCCACTCTTGCAGGCTCCGAATGCATTGTGGCAATCAGGGAGGATGCGTAGGGGCTTCTTTCCTGACACTTCATTGTCATAGCGGTGGCGATAGCTGACGAAATAAAAGCCCAGGAGCCATCCTGCTGCAATTCCTGCTCCTGTAGAATAAACTCTTTGCATTTCCATGTTCAGATGAGATGTGGGTCAAGCACAAATGACTTTGGGACGTATGTGACCTGTACAGCAAGGATCACACTTCTCGCCCTCTTATCTGGAGGCTCCATTCATTACTTGGGCAGTGCCACGGGCTGGCCAGGAGCATCGATTCCCGTGCACTGCTCTGGGAACGGGCACGTGATAGCCAAATGGGTACAGGCTCTTGCTACGGAGCCAGAAATACCATTTCAAAGCAGCATCTGGACTTGTGCTGAGGATAAATAAGTGGTATTTGGACCGGAGTCAAGGATGGCCATGTGGTTCCTTTCTCTGTACGTGGGAATAGTGTGTTCGTGCCTGGGTCTGCTGGAGAAATAAAGAGCTGTCACAGCCTGCCTGTGAGCGGTGGCTATGCGAGGCAGCGTGGGGTGGGTTACTGGTGTGGGACGCCATGTGCCACAGGCAAATAGGGCTGGTTTTGGGGGATCCAGGTGGAGAGAGGGGGGTCAAATGCTCTAAATCTTTGTTAAACCCCACCCGCCCTGATATTCAGGAACTTCCAAACTGGCTGTTCCTGTCTTGTTCATCTCTAATGAAAAGCAGATGTGGTCCTGAGAAAGTTTGAGTTGCTTTTAAGTGTCAGACTCAATTAAACCTTTGCTTTCCTCCGTCAGAGGAAGCCTTGAGCCTTTGCTGTGGTGAAACCTAACTGCAATACTCAGCACCTCACTGGCAGCTGGAGCTTCAGTGAATGTGTTCTTCAGTGAATGGACCCCGAAGAACATATTCACAAGCACTGGTCGAGCAACAGCTGTACTTTCATTTCGGAGGTGTTCATGGTCCTTACGCAAGCATCTGTAGAAGGAAACCCTTGTTGCCAGGATCACCGGTGGCAGAGAAAGCATCGCAACCGCTCCCACAAAAGCATTCCTTCTGGTCATAGTACCAAAACTTGAGTATAATTATCCTGAGAGCATCTGAGGGCTTTGAGCAGGACAGTTTCACCATGCGTTATCAAACAACCTTGGCAAGGTTGCACTTACTTTGCTTATCTATCAAATCAGTTGGCGCACACCAGTGAGCCTGCACGGCTGCTTATCATTATTTTGTTTTCCAGTGACTTAGGATGTGGCTCGTGTTTGACACTCTTGTTATCTTCTTTCCCATCCTTTCCGCTCTGTGATAGCAGACACCATTAAGTGTATTGCTGTGTTTGCATATTTTTTATTTCTTGCCTTTTAGTCTTGTTAAAGTGCTGTCAGGCATGATACACAACTTACTTATTTCAGCCCAAGACTTTGTTTCGGAGTATTCAAGGAGTTGACTGGCTCCTCAGCAACGCCGAGCCGTGAAGCTGCTTGCCAAAGGCTGTTGTAGATGCTAAAAATGTTCATGCTTCACAAAGAGAGTGGAGAAATGTATGGGAAAAACAAATCTATAAGGGGCCATTAAATAAGAGTGTATCGCTGTTCGCTCAGGAAGTCCCCAGCCTGGAGGAAAATTGGAGGCTGTACAGCCATTCATACAATTCCTCAGGCCAAAATCAGATATTTAGGTAAAAATCAGATATTTTGCCACCTAACTGCTGTTTATGCATCATTTCCCATTCACTGTGAGGTAAGTGGCTAATTACCAAGAAATCTGGGCATAGCCCTCCTAAAGCCTGTTTGCGAGCCTGCAAAGTATGTATATGTCTAATCCCCGTTAGAATGAGAGGCACGAGTTCAGAAACACACCAACAGCTCCGTTAGCAACAATAGAAGTTCTACATTCATTACCGGAGACAGAGGTGGGCCCAGAGTTGGTACCTTGGAAAAATCCCACCTTGATATTAAACCTGGCTGCTTGCAACATGCAACGAGTTACAAAGCTGAATTACGCAGCTCATGCACTTCTAACGCCTAGCTGCAGCTTGCATTAGCGCTTGCGTGGAAAACAAGATAATGCCCAGATCTTTGCTTTTTTAAACACGTAGAAGAAGTCCAACGTGTAAAAGCAGGTTATTGTTTGCATTGGAAAATGGCTGGTGGTAAAAACAAGGAGAAAAGTTATACAAGCGAGTCATCACGGGGTAGCTTCAGCTACTGCTGCTGTGCCCAGGGTCAGACTTGGGCAGCAAATAATAAAATGAAAATAGTCAGGTCATTGCTGTCAGGTAGCTCCGACCAAGGACCCCTCAACGCGGTGAGTCTTTCTGTGAAAACAGAAGGGAAATTACAGCTGGCACTGCCAGCCCATGCCGATGGCTGTTGCCTACCTCGTCTACTCCCATCGCTTCTTCATTTTAGGATGTATGGGATGAGGGTTTCCTATGGGTGAACGGGCCAGGGGACGAATATCCTCACTCCAAGCTTCAACGTGACGGTTTCTCTTGGGTGGGTATGTAAGTGAGGTCCGACTGACGAAGGGTAGGAAGATGGAGGGGGGTCTGATAGCACAGGAAGGCTTGCCAGCAGCCCAACACGTCCCCATTAAAGTGGTTCTACCTTCTTACAGATTTTGGTAGCATATTTTATATTTAATACTAATAGGAAAAATTATATTATTAGAGCTTTGTTGTTCTGGCTGCTATATGAAACATTAAAAAATGGTGTCTGTCTCAGCTCAATGTCTACTGACTTATAGGTCCTGCATCACAGCTAACAATTGATGCAGTTTGGGTTCAGATTTATAACTGCTCATCATTTCCAAAGTAATACTCAGGCAGACTTTACAAGGCTGCATATGCTCTCTCCCACGATGCTGTTTTCAATCTGCACGGTGCTCTGCAGTTTTGGAAGAATAGCTTGGCCGTGATTCAAGGGGAGAAACACCCAGTTGCATTGGCGTGGGAATAGCTTGCAGTGGATCATCATGACTTTGGATGCAGGCTGTAAATTTAGCTGTACAGGAGCCAGAAGTCTGGTCCTCAGTGACATTCCAAGGCCCTTTAAGCAAGGCAGGGAGCAAGGCTGGGTGTGAATGCCCTCACCCTTCTCCCGCTGACCCCTTTACACCATGAAAGCTAAGACACCTCACTTTGCTATTTCTTACAACACTAACTGAATCAGCCTCTTGTGGATCCCACAGCTTGGTCGCTTGTCTGGAAAGGCATTGCTGGGATTCAAGACGCCAGGCAATAGAAACGCTCCGTGAACATCCAGATGAAACGTGCTTGACTCAGCAGAAAGGATTCAAAGCAATTTTCCCCTCCCGCCGATGCCTCCTGCGCTGCTGTAAGAGTTCAGGGAGAGCTGCTCCGCGCCGTGGGATGCTCTTCCCGAGGCTGCAAAAAGCCCTGAGCGAGGGGCAGGTGATGGGGCCGGGGGAAACTCACAGCTCCAGCTCGGGTTTTCAATACCCGAAAAAAATTTAGGACAGGAAAGAATTTATCGTCAGGTATGTTAACTCAGAAAGTAATATTGCAGGGGGCTAGTCTATACCACGTGGCTTTAAAATAATTATGCCGTGTGGCTCCCAGGCTGGGAATTTTGCGTGGATGTGCTTCAGTTTAAATACCTTCAAGAAGCTGTTGGGGTGGAAAACAAATGCCAGGAGGAAATGTGTGCAGAGTCGGAGAGCCTGCCTGCACCCTACCCCACGCTGCCTTGACAAGAGCCCCCGCGCTGGGGCAGAGACCCGGGCACAGATTTCATACCGCGGAGAACCCTTTGCTAGCTAGAAAGAAAATTACTCTTTCTCTAAAGTTTTCCAGGAAAACTATTACTTGGAAAAGGAATTCAAGTGTTTGGGTGATTTTTTTTTTGTTTTGCTTCAGAACATGGTCTGGGGAAGGGAATAAACTTCACAATTCTGCAGGGCAAAAACCCCATTTCAGAGGATTTGGAGAAAATCCTGGTCCTCACCTCAGTCCCCCTGCATGATTTTGTTCCCCAATTTCTCCATCTCTCTGCTTCCCAGCCATGATTCAGGGATGTAAACGAAACCATTTCCCATCCTCATTATTTCTGGTTACTGGAGACAAGAACTTACTCAGGAGAAAGAAATCTGTATGTTGTTGACAGTGCCTATCAAAACAGGGCCTCATACACTATTGTAATGTAAACAACTGTAAGAGTTCATAAAATATTACTTAGTATAAATAATAAAAAGTAATATTTATAGCATTTTAATGTTGAGAGCTTCCCACAGCTGCTTTATCGACCCCTGAAAAAGCATCTATAATCTAATTTTTACAGTGGATGGGAATTACGGTCCGGTACAGCTGGGATTTCCAGACTGTGTTCCCTACAGCCAGAGGTTTTTCTTCTCCAAGTCTGAGCGCTGCGGGACACCGCACACCCAGCAAAGATCAGACCCCCGTGAGCAGCTCCGCAGCGGGTTCAGACATTTCCCCATCTCCGGAGCATCCCGGGAGCGGAGCAGCCACCCCTTTGGGGCCGGCCGTTTATTACAGACGCTCGCGTTATATCCTTTGCTATGTCCCTCGCGCGCTGGTGATGCTAATTGCCTTTGCCAGGCGAATTTCAGCCACCTGAGCAGAGCTGGGGGTGTGATAAAACACAACCCCGCGATTTCAGCCCCGAGCCCGCCAGCCCCGATAGCCCGATTTTGATCCCAAAACCTGGGCGGCACATCTGGGTACCGAATTCCTCACCGCTACGGTCCGGCGATTCCCTTTTCCATATGGCCCCCCAGGCTGCCACCATATTTTTGCAGTGAAGCGGGATGGATTTTAGCAAATCCTGCCCCAAAAATCCAGCTTTGAGGACTTGCAGAAAGCGCCGCGGCGGGTGCAGCGGGAGGCCCCGGGATTAATCTGCAGCAGGGCAAAGCCCTCCGACAGGCGGATTAGTTAGGTCAGCAATTAAACGTTGGCGCTTACGCTGCCGGCAGCGCGCAGGAAAAACCCGGCGCTCAAGGACGAAATGCAGTTCCTCCTTAAAGGCTGCGGCCGCTCCGAAATGCTGCATCTATCGGCTGGGAGTGTTTCTGGGACCATAAACAAGCCGGCTGTGTCACGGCTGGCTAAATATAGTGCAGCCCGGGTTGCCTTCACACTGCCTGTGCTATCTGAATTACTGGGTACGCTGATTTTTTTTAATTTTTTTTTTTTTTTTTTCCTCAGGGAAGGCTATGACTAAGAGAAATCCACGGTTGAAGGGATATCGGAAGATGGAGGCTCTAGTCCAAATACAGGAGGTGAATAAAGTCTGTAGTTTGCAGACCTGGGGGCCTGTCCAAAATATTCCTCGCCCCCCTCCTCCTCCCTCTCCTCCTCCTCCTCTTCTCCTTGGCAGTATCCAGAACAAGACTATAGTAACAACAGCCACAAATACATCAGCGAGACATTAAATATGTCCTGATTTAAAGTCGCGGTGATGCCGAGGGGGATAAACACCTACCTGAAGCAGCGGTGCCGTGGGGAGCAGACAGCCCCGACGGCCGCCCCGTCCCTGCCCTGTACCCCCCCCGGAGCACCCGGCTGGGGTTGTCTCAGCAAGACCAAAGCAAAGGCAAGGATGTGTGCATTTAGCTATATATATATTTTTTTCTCTTTTCTGGCCCGAAGTAGGGTTTTTAAAGGGAATGCAGCGCTCTGTTTGCCTCAGCATAATAAAATGGGGGGGGTTGAAGGTCAGCTTCACAGTGGATGCGCTGCAAAAGGCTGGATATCAGTACTTCATGGCAGCATTTATAGCCTCACAAATACACCTAATTACCCTTCCTGCGGGAAGTACAGCTATGTTCAGATATAAGCTACAATTATTATCTTAAGCCTGAAAATCGCTTCATTTCTCTTCACTGAGGGTAATATGCCCGAATGGCTTTCACAGTCCTAAAATGCACAAACACCTATTTTGGGGTGCAAGAAGAGATGCTCACGTTCTGCATGGAGTTACTGAGGTATCCGGAGCAGGAGGCAGCTGGAGGTTATTAAATGCTATATCCCCAGGTAGACACTGCTGAATCTCAGCGCCTTAACTTGCCGTCAGACAGCAATATGTGCTACCCCGCCGAGAGAAGCAGTTTTCGGCGCAATACCTTCCCTCAAACCTATTATATAACGAGGCTTTACGGCAGGAATTTTTTTTTTTTTTTTTTTTTTTGCTTTACCCCTAGCTGCAGGATCCGAGCGTGCCTTCCCAATGATTACTCAGCACAAATTCGCCGTAAACAACATCCCCTGTTTGATCGTGCACCCTCTCGCTCTTCTGCCATCGCGCCCCGCTCGCGGCTGAGCTCTCCTTACCTTGCTTTTCAGATGCTCGCATCCTTCTCTCCCGGCTCCTGCGGCAGAGCGACGGGGAGCCCGGCTGCGCTCCCGCACACCGGCTTTCCGCTCGTCATTCGGCGGCAGTCCCGGGTCACGGGGCGACGGCCACGGGCTGGGGCGCTGCTGCCTGGGAACGGCGCGCCGGGTTATATTTGGGATTACGGAGACTCAGGAAAGGATGAGGATGGAGACAGACATATCACATCTTCTAAAATGTGGCATGGAGTGGGATCTGGAGCCTGCAGGTCTGATCCATCAAGTGCAAACCTAAGCAATCTTTTTTTTCTTTTTTTTTATCTTCCCCTGATTTTTTCGCTTTTTGGAGAAGGTTAAATCCTTTGGAGGGATGCAGCGTGTCAAAGCTTTGCAGAGCCGGGAACGGGGCGGCGTGCTGCTCGAGACACACCTGGGGCACTTCCCTGGGTAGGCTAGCACTAGCTGATGCTATAAACACGCTATTAATTGCCCCCAAATCTTTATCCCAGTGTAACTACAGATGTGACGGGGTTACGAGCTGTCAGAGCCATTTCTTCCAAGCAGCCATCGGTAATTCCGGTTAGCTTCCTTGGGTATCCCCCCATCCCCAACGTATCGGAGCATCCCAGAAGCTTTAATCTCTCCGCACAGCGCCCAGGGGAAGGACAGCAGCGTAATGACTGATGGGGAAACAACGGAGCAGTTCAAGGCATGGGTCCCCGGGTCAGATATGCCAAAGGACAAGTTAAAATAACCGGGCTGTAAATACGCAGCGTGGCGTGCGGAAAGCAAATAAAGAATAACATACTGCAAACCTTACACGAAGGGATCGGTATTGCACAATATGCGCAAATAGAAGAGGAAGGTGGGGATTTTAATGCTTTCAGTGTTGTTCTGAAATTCAAAGGAATTTCAAAGGGACACACAGGCCGCTTTGTTTGCATCCCTCGGCCGTGCCGGGTTTGGGTCCGTGTCCCCCGCAGCTGGGGAGAAGCCCCCCCAGTTGGGGCGGCCGGAGGGAACCCAGTGCACGCTGCGGGTCCGGCTGTAGGGATGGGGACCCCAACCCTTGTGCCATCCCAGCTCCCGCGGGGAAAGCCAAGGCTTTGGTCTCAGCTTGATTTTGGCCCTCCTCGCATATTCCTCTGCTTTTTGACCTCCAAACTTTTGTTTTCGGACTGAGTTGACTTTCTAGCTGACGTAGCTCTTCTCTCCTCCTTGTATTTATCTGCCCTTGCGCCCTCAGACGGAGTTGCACGCAGGCAATACGTCCCTTTTCTGCCTCCGGATTGCCACAACCCCGAAACCCCGGCATCACCCGCACCCCTCCCGCTGGGTTCGGCTCCTTCGGCCACGGACGCCGAGGTCCACCCTCAGCCCTGCCTCTGCTTTCTCACCTCCCGGGCAGTGGTTTCGCAGCTTATCACCCTTTTTTTTTTATTTCTCCTAATTCATTTCTGAGTCTCTGCTTACTGCAAACAGGGGACTGAGGGCCCCAAGGTGCTATTTGGGAATTAAAGAAAAAAGCAAAAAAAAATTGGATCTGCAAGCTGGTAGCGACGGGCAGAGGCACTTCAGCTTATGGCTTTTAATTTCCTCTACCAAAAGACATGTGACGGATGACACGGGGCACAGGCAATAGCTAAAGCCTTGCTGTGCCTAATGCTCTCCACTACTTTTACTGGGGGAAGTTAAATAAATAGGAAAATCAAAACTGCCTTACGTGCAATAAGGATGGGAGGGCAGGAGCAACCAGCTTCATCCCCACTGTCAGAACTGGCTTTTTAACTGGTATTTTGGATTATATCAAATAAAGGAGTTGGCCGTAAGACAGGACTCAAATAGCAGTATTGCACCCAAGCCCAAAACCCAGGGGACCCTCTTTCCTGAGGGATTTTCTCCTGTGTTCAAGCAGGGATGCTCTGGTTCCTCTTCTTCCCTTCCTCCTCCTCCTCCTCAGCTCCTACAAAGAAACCCCAGGTCAAAAATGACCTGCTACCCGCAGGCACATCCCACAGCCTCAGCACAGGGCAAGGGCTTGTACAGAGCCCGGCTTTTAGCGGAGATCAAGCATAACTCACACACGGACGCTGCCAGCACAGGGGTAAGCAGGAGAAAAATTTTATTTACATCTTTCAAGGTGTAACACAGCTGCAGCGATTCACCGGGAAGAAACTCCAGGAAGAAAACTCGGCGTGATGTGCCAGCAGTGCCCCGCGCGCGGGGAGACCCTCCTCCCGGCACACAGTATCTTGGGTTGGTACAAAATTGCTGTCGCTTTAGAAAAGGTGTGAGATTCACAGTAAAGTACCAAAGGAGAGCGCGGCGGGGAGGAAAGGCGAGGGACGCGTGTCGCTCCGGCACCTCATCCCTGCCGGTATTTGGTCTATGAATACGCACCGTACAACAACTCTTGTAGAAAAAAAATCTATCCCGAGGGCTTGACGCATGCATGGTCACGGGATTTCTACATCTATAGGGCTCAAAGCCTTTAAAACAAGCGCTCGGGCGGCTCTCCTGGGGCAAAGACATCTGCGAGCCCTATCCTGGCGCTGGGCGCTGCGCGGGGCCAAGCCCCTCTGCAGGAGGCATTTTGTGGCAGAGAAGGACGAGACACAAGAGCTAGGCGAGGGAAAGCAAGGAGCAGCCCCCCCTGCCCGGCACTCGGCCCCGGCAGAGCCGCCCACTGCGGCCAGGCTGCTTTTATCGCCTAAACACCCCCCCATCATCTCCTCCCCTCCTGCCCAACACTGTTAGAAAGAAACAGCACACACATTTTGGCTATTTCTAGATTTGTGTTTAAAAACAGCCCAGACCTTCGTCTGAGGGTCATGGGAAAATCTCAAATCTTTCTTAAATAGGATTTTATTGCAGGGTGGAAGATTTGCGTCCTCCCAGCCCAGGAGCTCCAGGGGGGGGATGGAAAGACCCCCAGGGACAGCAGTGGAACCCGACGGTCCCTCTGCTCCCACTCGCAAAATTCCCACCCAGAGCGGGATGCAGAGCCTTCCCCTGCCGCTGCCGCGGAGCAGGCGGCAGCACGTGGGCAGAGATCCCGCTCGGCAGACGCGCGACGGCTTCTGGCTCCGTTATCAGGAGAGAGCCGGGGCAAAGCTGCCTCCGACGGGGAGAGCAAACATCAGGGGCTCCCCTGGTAGCATGAGGATGCAGGTGGCTCAGCAGGGACCGAAGACGCCCGGGGATGCGCTGAAGTTTCGCACGCGGAGCCCGTGCATCCCTAAAAAAGCCAGTCAGCTCCCCCTCCCCTGCCGCACTCTCCAAGCAAAAAGAAAACCAGCGACATTTCAGCAACAGAAACTTGCCCAGGCTGCTCTAATGAATCAAACGGGTGCCGGGGAGTGACAGCTTTTCTGCCTCCCTGCTGAGCCACCCATGGCAGACTGCAGCACGCTCTGCGAAGGCAAGCAGCTTCGTGCAGAGTTCCCAAAAGTCGACACTGAAATTCAGCGCCTTTTTTTTTTTTTTTTTTTAAACCTTTAAAAATACACATCTTGCTTTTTTTCTTAAATATGTAGTCTATAAAATAAGGCAACTCGAGGAGACAAAAAGAATGTCCCCATTGCTTAGGTACTGCATCCTACCACCAAAGAGGGTTACAGTACTTCCAGTTGAGAAAAGCCACCCGGCCGCAAAGCTCCTGCGTGTGAGGAGCGACACGCTCAGACGATGCTCTAAATCTCGGGAAAACGCCTGGGCACAGCCGTCGGCAGCCCCTGCACGCGTCCTGAGGAAGGGAAGGCTCTCATCTCTCCGAGGGTTCGTGGGGAGGGAGCTGCTTCTGCCAGGGATGCTGCAGCCACAGCGGGAACCATGTAGGGAAGACCCCCCCGTCACCGGGGGACCTCAGGGACAAAGGCAGCAGAGAAGATGGAATGACTTGATTTCTCCCCAAAACTGAAGCACACATTAAAATACATCTTTGGGAGAAACTCTTACAACGTGACTGTATCTCGTAGTATTAAAAGCTATAAACAAGGTAAGCACAAAGGAGTGCAACTCATCCCCAGCACAGATCCTGCTCAGTGTCACAGCATCTCATGAAACCTAGACTGTACAGCAGCTTTTTATAACAGGGGTTTCATGGCTTTCTATGGAAGAAGCACGAGTACGTGTTTTACCTCCAATGTTTTCCTTCTTTTATGTGTATTAATACTGGAAATGTGATCTTCACATTTCTGATCTTTGTAGTGTACACATTTTCCATGTTGCTCACTGATTCCCACTGGGCTAAGTCTGGCTTTTTAGAGCTTTATTTTTCTGAGAAATAAATTTAATTTAATGTAATTTAATTTAAAAAACCCCCAGCCTAGAGAGTAATCTGCAGTAAACGGTACTGTGGAGCAACAGGATGGCACACTGTAGGCTCAGAGACTGGGGGTTGTATGGGGGTGGCAAGAACATTGTGGCAAGCTGTGTAAACCTGGTATGATCATTACCCAGGTTTGCATCACTGGTCTGTGTGTGTACTTGGACCACAGGCAGGAATACTTTATAGCCTCAAAAGAGAAAAAAACCCCCTTATTCTAGCAAACTTGACCTTACAAGCAAAGATCTTTTCGCCCTGATACTGGCTATAACTGTGTATCCCCTGTCACCCAGTACACCCAGGGAAGGGACTTTAGGTACCACACGGTTGCCTAATCTGAGCACAGCCCCTGCGCAGAGAAACCAAATCCGTGATCAAATTAACTCTTGGTCCTTGGCACAAGCCGTTTAGTTCTCCTCGTCCGAGAGAATGGGTGGGATCTTGCTGGAAAGCAGGGTGTACACGTACGGCCAGATCTTGTTGGTCTCTGTCCCCGAGAAGGAATGAAGGATTCCCCTGCTCCTGGAAGAGAGATGGGAGGAGAAGTCAGCACCAGCCTTTCCTGAGGACAGAGGTATTTGCAGTCAGGTTAGCCGTCGGCAAGGGACAGCCCGGCCGGGCTGGAAGCTCACCGATGGCTTTTTGAGCGAGAAGAGGGGGATAAAGGGGATGAGCAGTGGATGCTCCCGTCCACAGCGTTCGCTGGGAGGAGTTCAGCAGCATCCGCAAGCGGATGAGCCAAACCCAGAAAATCACAAAAAATGATGTTACCCAGGAGAACAGCTCACCCCTGTCCCCCTAAAGACCGCTCACTCTCTAAAGAACTGCACAGACATAAATCAGCAGGATTTATTCATATGCTTAACCAAGCGGGAAATTCGGAGCCCCAATTCTCTCCCCTCCCTGGCAAAGGCGCTTTTGGCCCCCCATGGACCACTTCTGCTTTTAAAAATGCTCCCAAGCCCTCGCTCCCTTTCAGCAGTGGGTTGCCACATCTATTCCCAATGGGATTCCCAAACTACCAGCAGCGCAGAAGGGACGAGCCCCGAAAGATGTCTTTGCTCACGGCGGACCCATCCGAGCCAGCCCCGGGGTCTCGCCCTTCTCCTGCCCTCTTGCCAATCGCCCTGTACTTTACCTAAACGCCTCGGGACCCTGGACTTATTTTTTGCAGGGTGACTGCACAGCGCAGGGAGAAGGGGCTTGCTGGAAGCAGGGTAGAAAGCAGCTCGCGGGTGCGTGCAGGAGGGGAGCTGCTCTCTGCCATATCACCGTCCCTACCCGCCCACAGACCCTCAGCTCGCTCAGCGACGGCTCTGCGTGCGCAGGGCAGGGTCTGAGGCATCTCAGAGCTTCTCCATGTCTTGTGCTGCAAGGCAGTCACCCAAAAGAAAGCTAAAACTCTTAACTGGTTGGGTTTCGTAGTGCTGATGGGCAGCACCTCTGCAAAGCAAATAGGCTTCCCACGCCCCGCGCAGCGGAGCTGGGGAGCAGAAGGGATTTGCAAATGCCTTCTGACGCAGCCAAAAAATCCCTCCCATCGCCAGCACCGGCAAAGCCCTTTGTGGAGCCCAACAAGACACAGCGGAGCTGTGGATTTCTTTACATCAGCCTCCTCGCTCCAAAAAGGGCCCGGGCTTGGCTGCAATGAAAGGCTGGGCTCTGTGCCGCTGAGCACAGTGATCTGGCCCCCAAAATCTACCGGGGGCCATGCCGGGGCTCCTCGAGCTGTCGGATGGGTGCATGGGACTGGCTGGTGGAAAGAGCACTCATGCCTGTTTTTTACAGGCACGCCGTGATTTATTCGCGTGGTCCAACTCACTTGTACAACTCTATTACTGGCTTCGCAGCATCTTTGTATTTTCGGAGCCTGGCGGCAACGGCCTCAGGTTTGTCGTCCTCGCGCTGGACCAGCGGCTCGCCCGTCAGGTCATCGATGCCCTGCAGGAAGGCAAACACCGTCAAGGGGATGCAGCCACCGGCCCCATCGCCCACGCCGCAGCTCCCCGCCACGCGACCGCCGCCAAATGCCTCGTCCTGCTCCACGTCAGTCGAGCATCCTCAGGCGGCATTTAACGTAAATCCCATTTTCCTAATTAACATTTAGCACAACTCCTTCAGGCTGGCTCCCGAGGGCAAAGCCCTCCGGTGCTCAGTGCTTGCTACCTGGGATTTCTTCCCCAATGCTTTTTTTACGATCTCAGCTCACGCAGAGAAAGGCTTCTCTGATCTTTTCCTTCGGTGAATTGCTCCCAGCTGCCACCACCGCGATGCTGTGGACTCTGACCTGGACATGGGGAGGGTTGAAGTCCATGTTGTACACCCTCCCGCTGGCCGGGTGGACCCAGCGGGCGCTCAGGCGATCCTTCAGCGTCTCAAAGGGGATGTTCAAGCTGATCACCAGGTCCAGCTCACAGATCCTGTCCAGCGCCTCGGCTTGCCCCAGCGTCCGAGGAAAACCTGTGCGGGCGTCGCAGCAGAAAGGGGCTGTCGTGAGAGGGAGGAAAGCAGCAGTGATGGAGATAAAACCATCCGCCCCGCAGTCCCAGAGCTGCAAAACCATCGTGGCTCCTCGCTATAGCACAAGCGGTGTGAAAGGCAGGCATCCACCATATGGCTACAATAAAAAATAGCTCCTACAGCACCGGCTCCCGAAATACAACACATGGGTTGCCGCGGGCTCATTTTTTCCTGCAAAGTCATGTCTGGTGTCCCTGCACAGGGGCTGGAGGCAAGTAAGAGGGCACAAGCAATGACAAAACAGGCATAAATGCTGGAATTACAAAGAAAAACCTGAAGGAAACAAAAACGCTATGCACAGATGAGTAACACGCTGGTGGTTCACATGGAGGACATCAAAGATACTGCAATAAAATGGTTTGTACAGCCATCACCCAGCTCTCTGAAATCCCCATCCTCCAAAGGTACCAGGTGGTGCCTTTTGTTCGGAAAAGCCAGCGAGCGGGTAGGAGCATCTGTTCTTGCCACCAGACTGCAACCAGGGGTGACTCCGAGCCAGTCTCCTCTCCAGTTTTCTCTGCAGAAAACACCCTTTTTTCATTTTTTTAACCTTTTCTTACATACATAAAGCCTTCCGAGATCTCCCAGGCTTTTCCCAAGCAGAGTATTATTAGCCGAGAGCTTGTCAGGACATCGGCACAGGGAATGAATCAGCCATTATGAGAAAGAATACATTTAGTCTGTCTTACCAATTAAAGTCGGTCCGTTATTTATGTTATCAAACGGACCACTTGAAATAAATACGCTCCTTGTCACAGTACGGCTGGAGCGGGGCTCTGATGGCAGCCACCACTCGCACCCGCAAGCAGATGAATTCCTCCAAAATTAGGAGGAACGTCACAGCGCAGGGTTGCCAGCATCGCTGCTGCCTGTGTTCAGATTTTAGCTTCAGGGGCAGCCTGTCCCCCAAACATCTTGGTATAAGTGGAGGTCAGCACACAAAGCAGGCGGCTCCCAAAATCCTCGTTACCAGCCCACGGCCAGAATCACTTCACCCTTGCGGCACCCTCGGTGGGACCTCCGGATGCAAAACCGTGACAAAACAGGAGCTGGTCCCTGGGCCAGGCTGCAGGGGGATCATACCATGATAAATCAAAATCCCAAGCTGCAAGAACCCAGATCTGAGTGTGTCGATGTAAACCCCCATCAATGTGTTGAAAGGCCAGAGTTTTAATACAACGAAATATGTACTTGTTTATGCAGCGCTTGTTGCTGGAATATGTGTTAATCGCCACGTTCCCTGATGAATTAAGTGGCATTGTTTTAAGAATAATGAAGTGTTAATAGTGAGGATTCATGGGCATCTTCAAGGCAGCCTGAACCTACAGGGCTTGAGGTCTCCGACATCCACCCTGCGAGCCCAGTGGGGCAGTGCTGCCAGACCCCCCCAGTGCCAACACTGCCAGATCCCCGGTGCCCGCTGGGCTGAGAAGAGCTCGGCTGGACCCCAAGCCCCAGCACAAGCCACCCCTCCTCTGGGGCCACTATGCGGGGGGAAGAAGCCCGGCTCCACCAGCCCTCCAGTCCATTTTAGTTGTAAACTATTTTGTATTTTCCCTATCAGGAGCCTGAGAGCTTTCCGAAAGCCCGAGTCCATGATAAATCGACTGGCTCTCTCTTACCTACGTATTCACTGACTTTTTCAAAGAGCTTCAGCACATTGGCAAGGGAGGGTTTCCCTCCCTACAACAGCCACGGCCGCTTGTCCCCATATGTCACGCTTGCCTGTGCCCAACACCGCAGGTAAGTGCGACCTTGCCGAGCCCTGCCCCATCCCCTAACCAAGCCCCGAAGCAGTTTCTGGAGCTGCCATCGGCGTTTCCCAGCTCCCAGACCACCGGCAGCGACGCACCACGGCTGCCGGCAGGCAGCTTCACCGCCGAGGGCTGCAGGAGCGAACCCTCCGCTGCTCCGCTCACCGCTTGCCTTGCCGGTTTGCTCTCAGCATCTTCTCCACGAGCACCTCAGGTAGCTTTCGGGCTCGGGATGAGCAGCTCCTTCGCGCACGTTTGGAGGTGGTAAGAGGTTTTTCTTGGCTCGCCTCCAGCCCCACTCTGCTCGTTGGCTCCGCTTTATGAAAAACACATCTCCTTTCCCTGCTTTTCCCTTTCCCGGACACATGCCAAGGGCTCAGCTGGACACGCACGTGCTGCTGCTTAGGGCAGAGGGAAGAAACACCCGCAGGCAGATGTCTCTGCCGGCAGGTCAGCTCCTGCCTCTCCTCCCACCACCAGCAAAAGCACTGTCTGTTTTTTCTCTCTCTCCTGGTGCTGCCAAACCATTAGCAGCAAAATAATAGTTTGAAAGGGGGCTGGGATTTTCCCGTCCAGCAGGGATGCCGGCAGCGCACTCACCGTCGAGCAGCCAGGGCTGCTCTCGCCGCTTCTCCAGCTCCGACATCATCACGCGCGTGATGACGTGGTCCGGCACCAGAAGGCCTCGCTCAAGGTACTGCTTTGCCAAGACGCCAACTTCTGTTCGAGAGAAGAAAAAAAAAAAAAAAAAAGCATGACCTTTCAGCTTAAAAAATATCACTCCCCCTCAAATCCTGCCTGTCCTCCTGAATCGCTCATCCAGGAGCTTTTCGGCAGCATCCCTCTGCTTGTAGCTGCTGCTCCTGGTAGCTGGGGACCACACGGTCCTTTTGGTGCAGTAGAAATGGAAATGCCCGAAATACCCAAGAGCAGGAACACAGTGAGGACCAGCCAAGCCCTCAGCACCCTGCCAGACGGCTGACGGCAGCGAGAGGCACCGGCACCGTCCCTGCCACGCTGGACGCTACGCACGGAGCTCCTTTGGTTTTGGAGACAGCACTGGTGTGCTTACAGGTGACACTGGCACGGATATTAAATGTCCCGAAGACACCAAACCAGCTGCAAGGGATGCCGCCAACCTCCGCACACCTCCGACGGCGGGAGGGTCATCCCATCCCGGACCGCAGATCTGGCCAACATCTCGCTGCCTGCTTTAAAGCAATGTCAGTGCCAGATACAGGATGTTAATAATGCCTATTCCTACATGCACTGAGCCACAGCTGCAAATTCTGGTGCCTCGGAAAAGTTTTCAGTAAAGCCATGAGGACAAATGATGCATTTAAGCGATGCTTGCAAATGTGGCAGCATTTGGCTCACAAGCACAAAGTTTCCACGTACAACCATCATCAGGAAAAGCTGGTGTCATCATTTATAAACAATCTGAAGAGTGCAAATTCACGATTTCATGTGTGAAACATGGCAGTAACCAGGCATCACCAGCGAGCTCACACGAAACCCAAACCTCAAAGCATTTGTTAAATCGCTGCTGAAAGCAGAAGACGGCTTCCCACCGCAAGGGCTTTAAGACTTCAGAGCCTCAACTTAAGATAGGCTCAGAAAAGAAAATTATTTCCAAGATCAAGCCCTTGAGAATGTAATTGCGGTGTAACTGTAAGGTAAATATACCTTACCGGGCTCCTGCCTGGCTCTCCCCCACATCACTCAGCTGGAGCTGGCAGTGCTGGAGGAGAAGCCCGCGGTGGTTTCTGCACAGGTAACGCCGTGTCTGGATCCACTTTCGCAGCAGGCTGGTGTCACCCAGGCAGCCGCTGCCAGCAGCCAACGTAATAGGGGTTTATTCTGCTTATATTTTTATTGCAGCTGGGGTAAAGCAGAAAGGAGAGATGCAATAAATGCAGTTGCTTCTTACGTGACAGTTTGCCTGGGATTTTCCTTTAGCCACTCAGAGACACAAAGGAACTATTAGGAAAATGCAAATATTCTTTGCCACCACGTGTGACAAGTCCTGAACCTGCCACCAGAAGAGGTCTGGCCTCTTTCCTCTTGGACCAGGACCCGATCAACACCTCTTCTGCTCTCTTCCCGCGGCAGCTGAAATAGCATCTGTCTCCAGAAACGAACAATTTTGCCTTCAATTTTTGCAAGATTTCTGGTGAGGACAGCACATTTTAGCCCTCCCAAAGCACGAGTCCTCTCTAAAAAAAGCCACAGGATCCTGCATTTGGAGGCAGGCTCTGGTTTTCCGGACTGCAGCAAGATATCAAAGCGGGCAGGCACGTGCACCTGGCTGCGGGCTGAATTCCTGAGCTGCAGAAGGGGTTTTTTGCGAGATATACAGTTCCTGGAGAGAGTTCATCTGATCTAATGGGGGAACCTGACGCTGCCTGCACGGATCCACCCGGGAGCGTGGGACCGGGGCACGGTCAGGAAACCTCGCAGGCTCCCAAAAGGGTCTGCAGAGGATGCCTGGCAGGAAAGTCGGACAGGTCGGGGCTGCCAGGCGAGCCAGGTTCTCTGGTTGGAAAACTGCCTCCGAAACAGGGCAGGCAGCAGGCGCTGACTCACCGGCCTGCGGGGCTGAGTCACCGCAAGGGACAGGGTGCGTGTCCCCCTCCCTTCGCTCCATAAAGTCATTTCAGCTCACCCCGCTGAGCAGCTCTTTGCTCGGAGCCACGGTGGCTGCCAGGCACAGCGAGCAGAAAATACCTTTTTTTTTTTTCCCGATGACAAGTTTTTTGTCGCTGCCCATACGTCACCAGCGCTTCTGGCAGCTCTCCTGCTTGGGAAAGCAAAGGACACGGGGATGGAAAGAATACATGATGTCTTATGCAACCAGCACGGAGACCTGCTAGGGCATAAATATTATCCCATCCACCTACATTTTTTAATATTTATTCACGCGGTCCGCACATCGCCACAGGCTTGCCGGGAACGCACTCGCTGGCAGGGCTGAGCTGCTCCCAGGGCAGAGCCCGGCGGCCGCGGAGGCTGGAGCTGCAGCCGAAGGTCCCGCTGCCGCTCCGAGGAGGAGAGCTGCCCATCCAAGGGACCGGCTGCTGCTCGGCGGGGCTGCTGGAGCCGGGCCTGGTGCTACAAACCAAAAATACACCGAGCCGCAGTCGTGAAGTCTGGAAATACAGCGGAGGCCCACAGCTCGGCATCACGGAGGCTGCAGTTTTCCCACGCCCCCCCGATACGGGCGGATGGCTCTCCGCCGCTCCGCGATGGACTACTCCTGCTGCCGGGGATGCTGCTCTTCTGTGCCCCCCGTGCGTGCCGGAGGGATGCACCGGCATGTGGGACGTGCACTGGCACAGGGGGGCATGCACCAGCATGGGGGGGGGGATGCGCTACCACGGGGGTCTATGCTCCAGCACAGGGTGCCGACTGCTTCCAGACAGCTACTGGAGCCCCTCCAGCCTCTCCCTCCTCCAAAGGACCACCGCCAACCCTCCTCTCGCCGAGGAGGAACGGGCATGTATTTTGCAGGAAAGACCCCGCAGAGCTGCCCTGTCCCCTGGACCCCCGACACCAGGGATGCTCTGGAGCGCATCATCCCTGCAGCGCAGCCCTGCTCCCGTGGGGTTTCTTCACGGGGGCCTTTATCTCCGATTTTTACATTTGCTATCTCCCTCCCAGCCACACCAGCCATCAGCCCCGGGAGCCCAACCTGCTCCGTGCAAGTCCCCCCAGTGCAGCCAAAGTTTGGGCAGTCCTTCCCAAGCAGGGTGGAAGATCCCGGTCCCCCCACACGTGGAGCTGGGGCTCACCCCTATTGCACTGCACAACACCTCTGCAAGCGCTAAAATCCCCATTGCTACGGCCGGGTGCAGAGAGGGGTTGCGTGCTTTGCTCTGCAGTTACTCCAGGTAGCAAGGGGATCCTTGGCCGCTACTCGTGCTGCCTGAGCTGGGTCGGCAGCGCCAAGCTCTGTGCAAAACGGCCTCTTGACTCACCGGCTTAATCCCATTAATCTAACGACCGTGAATTTAATCCACCCTTTAACGCATGGGATTTCAGGCTCTCTGCAACTTCCCCCACGCGACCCCGATCCACAGCCGTCCCTCCTTATCAAAGCAACGCTGAGTTACAGCCCCCAGGGACGTCTCCCACCCCCAAGGCCACGAGCAACGCAACAGCCACCCAGGACCAGGCAGGACAGGCTGGAGGAGAGGCTGTTCCCAAACACGGCGCTTGGCAGCCACCAGAACCTGCCAGATAACCCCAGACTTTCTGCCCTGCGGCGTGACCTTTTACATGATTTCTTTTTTTATTTATTTAGACTATAGCAACGTGATCTGGAGTTAACAGAGAGGAGAAACCCTGGATGGTTACTAGGGCACCGACCCCAGCCGCCCATGCACCAGCTGCAACAACCCCGGCTGGTCGGGGCCAGACGTCATCCCGGTTTTGGGACTCCAGGACCTCTTTCCCGACATGGATGCTGCATCCAGGACCCTCGCTCCCACCCCATCCCTGCTGGCAGGACATCACTTTGGGGAGCTGGAGCCTGGTGCGGACCCAAATTTGGGCCACGACCCACTGGCTGGATGGACAGCGGGGTCCGTCTGCTGGGGGAAACCACTGCGGCCAGAGCATTGCTGCTGCTCCCATGCATAAAAATATAGTACTGACCCTACGGAAAACCAAAGGGCTGGTGGGTTGCATCTCCTGGGTTCAGCTTTGACAGGCTGGTGGGGAAAAAGACTGCGGGGCTCAGCCATGCACAGCCCACACGACCCTCGGCATTCTGTTGCGCTCGCTTTGGTCGATGCTAACAAATGAAATCCGTCACGAGGAGGGGACAGGAGCCACTTCTGCCTCCAACGAAGCACATTAAAGGGAGCGGTGGGACAGACGTAAGACCCACATGTCTCTCAGGTGATGCAGACCCTCAGCCAAAGCCACTTGGAAAAGAAATTAAGTTGTATTGCAAATTAACTGCCGAGTCCTGCTAAGACCCCGGGACGCTGCCAACACCAGAGCTGCCAAGACCACTTGGGTACAGGGGCAAGTACTGGACAAGGAAATCGCTCATCACCCTCCAGCACCCCTGCCTAGCACCAAAACCAGAGTTTCTAAGTCCTCCAAGATCTTAAAAAGGCCCTTTGCTACAGCAGAGCAGCCACTCACTAAGCAAGACACTAATTAACAGACAAACGCGTGGTAGCGGATGTACTCGCAGGGTTGCTGTAGCAAAACTTCAAGCACTTCAGCGGCAGCCATGCATTCAGCCGCTTCGCTCGGCTGCAAAGTGAAATCCCAGTTCCCCGAGAGTGCCGACACCGGCGGTGAGCCGGGCATTCTCTCCGTGCCGGGCGGCTCGGGCTTCCTCCCGTGGCTGGAGTCCTCCGTGCCGCCCGAGCCCAAACCCCGCAGCCACGGCTGCTTCGTGTCTTGCAACAGCAAGCAGGAAAATCCCCTGTGCATCGACGCCTGCCTGCTGTCCTCAGACTGAGATTGCTCTAAAAAAACCGGACCGGCGGGTCCCTTTGGGATGATGATTCTGTAATGACTCCGTTTGTATCGAAGGGCCCCAGCTCCCCTAAAATGCAAAGCCAGTGGCGCAGATGATAAACTCGGGAGGAGAATCTACTTCCACCTAGTTTCCCCCAGAGCTGGCACACCACAGCAGTCATGTAACAGCTTGTCCAAAGCAAACAGCAAAAAAAAATAGCAAATAGCTGCAGCTTACTGAGAGCTGTAACCAGAGGCTGAGTCCAAGGTGGGATCTGAACGCCATGCCAGCCGTACCAAACTAAAGCCGATCTACTTCTGAGAAATTTTACCCGTGTTTCTCAGCGTTGTTTCCTTCAGGAAACCGAATTTACGCGATGTGCTTTGGGAAACACCTTCTGCTAACTCCGTTCACAGCCCCTTCTTCCTTCTCCAGTGTCCCCAGAGAAGCTCTACAGCAGGAGTATGAACTGAAATATAAAGTTCGGGAAAGACACTCATTTAGAGCTTGATCGTGCAAGTTCCCAGGTGGGCACGCAATCTCGCCGCACTGCCCCGCTCCCACACGCTGCACCTCTGCTTGCTTTTCACCCAGGCCTTTTGTCCTTCAGCCAAAGCAGTGATGGGGTTTTTCCTAATTTTGAGCCTCCCTCCAAAGGAAATATTATTGTCCTTTTATTTATAAAAGGAAATCTGGATATTTTTAAATGACCGACCAGCGCAGGGCTGCGTGCAACACCCTTGCTGGAGCACACAGCTCTCCAAAACTTTACGCTCCGTTTTTTTTCCTCCCTTGTTATGTTACCCTTCTAAAAAGGGAAAACACTTCTGGGTTCTCTCGGCTTGTTTTCTATCGATGCCGTTTTACCGTTCCTCTGCCCGGTGAGTCAGCTTCCCCTCCGGGTTGGTCTTTCACACGTTAGCAGAGCAGAGAAGGAACTGTTGGAAAAAGAAATACGCTAGGATTGCCTAATGGCAGCTGCAGAGAAACCCGAGCGCAAGCTGGGGTGCAGCACGCCTGCTCCCGAGCCTCGCCAGGGCCGGGGAGCATCTCACCAGCCGACAGCCCTGCCCGGGATGCAAAAACAGCAAAGACCATCAGTTCTCCCAAGGGCTTTGGACCTGGATGTCAAACACGGGATGGGCAGGAGCAGAGACCCGCAGTGATTTTCCCAGCAGGGTTTCCCCGCTGGACCGACGCACGTTCCCACTCCATCCCTCGCCCCGTGGGCGTCGCGCAGGCACAGCGTGCACCGGCGTTTCAACCATCTGCCGTCCAACGCTTTGCAGTTTTTACCCCATTCCTGTACGGCCACCTGAGGCGGGATGAAGTTATTAATAACGCGCAACCTGCGTCCCCGGACGCCGCCGCTAACCATCGGTGTGCGAACGGGTGGGTTATTCGTACCGGCTTCTCCGGAGCCGTACCCAACCCGGCGTAGGGATGAAACTATTACGCGCCCACCGCTCCCTGCGGCGTCGGACCCCACTTTTATGAACGGGGGCACCTCCGGGAGCTCTGGCCGGAGGGAGAAGGCGATGAATGAGCTGTGCCAACCTCCACGGAAAGAAAACAACCCGCGGCGTACCCGCGGCAGGGGAGGGGGTATTCCCCCATCCCATCCCGTCGCTATCTCACCCCTACGGAAGATGCCCGGCGCTGGAGACCCCCGGTGTCCCCCCCCCAGCCCCGCGGACACTCACCGCCACCGAGGCTCTCCCGTAGGAATTGGCCGCTGGAGAGGTGCTGGAGCCCGAAACTCCGGGCGATCTTTTCGCACATCGTCCCTTTACCCGAACCGGGGGGTCCCAGCACCACCGCCCGCAACAGCTTGGACGCCATCACCGGCTATCGAAGCCCGACCCGGCTCCCTACGGGGGGGGCAGGACAAGGCGTCAAACCGGCTCGACCCCCCCCTCCCCTTCCTCCTCCTCCTCCTCCTCCCCACGCACCCCCACGCCGCGCCGAGCCGTGCCGCTCCCCCCGCATCCAGCCTCCGCCGCGGCCCGTACACATCAGCAGGGCGGGGGGAGACCGGCGGGCTGCACCGCCCCCCCCCGCCCCAACCCCTCCTTCGGGCAGCGGCACCCTGGGACTTGTAGTCCCGGAGTCCGCGGCCCGACGGGACCGGCGGATTTTTTTTTATTTTTTTTTTTTTGGGGGGGGCGTCCTGCGGGAGCTGCGTGGGTGCGGGGGTGGCTGGCCCCGAGAGCCCGTGGTTGTGGCCGCAGAGGGGCAGGGTGGTCGTGACGGGGGGGGGGGGGGGCGAAGCTGCAAACGCAGGGGCAGCGAATGCACGGGCGGCGAACACACGGCCATGCAAACGCACAGCCTCCAAACAGACAACCTGCAAACGCACGGCTCGCAAACGTACGCCCCGCAAATGCACAGCCCACAAACATACACCCCGCAAACATACAGCCTGCAAACATACACCCCGCAAATGCACGCCTTGCAAACATACACCCTGCAAACGCACGCCTTGCAAACGCGCGGCCTGCAAACATACACCCCGCAAATGCACAGCCTGCAAACATACACCCCGCAAACGCACACCCCGCAAACGCACACCCTGCAAACGCACACCCCACAAATGCACGCCTTGCAAATGCACGGCCTGCAAACATACACCCCGCAAATGCACAGCCCGCAAACATACACCCTGCAAACATACACCCCACAAATGCACAGCCCGCAAACATACACCCTGCAAACATACACCCCGCAAATGCACAGCCCGCAAACATACACCCTGCAAATGCACACCTTGCAAACATACACCCCGCAAACGCACGCCTTGCAAACGCACAGCCTGCAAACATACACCCCGCAAATGCACAGCCTGCAAACATACACCCCGCAAACATACACCCCGCAAACATACACCCTGCAAATGCACAGCCTGCAAACATACACCCCGCAAATGCACGCCTTGCAAATGCACGGCCTGCAAACATACACCCCGCAAATGCACAGCCCGCAAACATACACCCCGCAAACATACACCCCGCAAATGCACAGCGTGCAAACGCACGGCCTCCAAACATACACCCTGCAAACGCACACCCTGCAAACACCCACCCCGCAAACGCACACCCCCCCCTCCATGCTCCCGGGCTGCTCAAAGCTGGTGACAACGCCGCGGGGCGGCCTCTGTGTGTGTGTGTGTGTGTGTGTGTGTGTGTGTGCATGCGTGTGCTTGCGTACACGCGTGTGTCCATGCGTCACGCCACTCCCGGCGGTGTGTGTGGGGGGGCCAGCTCTCCCCAACCCCCCCCCCCCCCAGCCGAACACCCCGGTGGGCACCAGACCCCCACGGGGCTGTACGCGCCCCCCCCCCCCTTTCTCCCTAAGCGCCCACATCTCCTCAGAACCGCGTTATTAGTGAAGGGGAGGGGGGGGGGCGCGTGTGCGTCCCTCACGCCACGCGCGGCGTGTCCCCCCCCGCCCCGCCGCGCCCGCCCCCGGAAGCTCCCCGTCACATGGCCGCGCGGGCGCTGCCATAAACACACCAAGATGGCGGCCCTCACGCCGCCAGCCCGTGCTGCGTCATGCCGCCCGCCCCGGCTTCCCCCCCCCCCCGCCCTTTCACCCCCCCACCCCCCCCCTCACCACCATCACCCTCCTCCCACCGCCTCACCCTCAGGTGGGTCCGGCCACGACCCGACTCGCTCCGGTCCCGCGTCGCCTCCTGCCCGGTGAGGGGAGAGCGGGGAGAAGGTCCGCGGTGCGGGGGTGGTGGTTGTGGTGGTTGGTGGCGGGGCGCGGCGCGGCGCTTCCCCCCCCCCTCTTCCCTCCCTCCCTCCCTCCCTCGCCGTTGCGCACTATTATTTTCCGGGCGGCGGTGTTTACGCGGGCGGGCCCCGCTGAGGCGGCGGGAGGAGCGGGGCTAACGCCGCTGTCGACCCTTTTCCCTGAGGGGGTTTCCAGCGTTCCGGATGGACGGAGGACGGCGAGTGGGGCGAGGAGGGGACGCGGGGGGGGGGGGTGGGGGTGAGGTGGGGGCCCCGGTCGGCCGCTGTGGGGATGAGCGGGGAGGGCTGTGTGAGAAGAGTTCGCCGGCCGTGGTCTCCCTTCCCATCCCGTCCCATGCCGCCGTTGTGTTGCCAAGGTTGCCGCCTGCTTGTGTGTGTCCGTGTCCCCCGGTTTCAGGTAACGTGGCTTGTGGGGGGGAGAAAGAGCCGTCGAAGGAAAGTTGGGAAGGAGCGGCTGGGGCGGCCCGGGGGGGACCCTCGCTTCTCACAGCCTTCCTCCTCCTCAAACGCAGCCTCCATCCCCGTCATCGAAGCCCCGCAATCGCTCGCCGGACCGTTGTAACGTGCTGTTTGTTTTTTCTTTCCTCTTCAGACTTCTACAGGTCGTTTTTTTTTGTTTGTTTGGTTTTTTTTTTCTCTTGGCACGCGTGGAAATAGCGCTAGTCAACGTGGAAATCGGGTTTGCCACCTGCGCGCCTCGTGAGCTTCTGCAGAGGCAGGGCGAGAGTGGCGTGTAGTACTTGGAAGATACTTGACCTGTGCGTAGGGGTGGGGAGTCGTAAGCCTTGCGGGTTGTGGTCAGGGCACATCAGTAATTCCGTCAGTGTGATGCTAGAGGAATTTCGGTTCATGCGAAACAAGGCAAAAAAAAATACGTGGAATCGCCAGCCCCAAAGGGGCAGGAGGTGGAACTGGAGTTTAAAAACCAGCCAGATGAACTTACAAGGCTTTCAAAAGCATGAACTGGCGGCAAATGCTGGAAACTAGAGGGCTTTTAAAAGGCATATGGAAATAATGCGATGCCGTGGCAATAACAAGAACAAAAATGTGTACTGGACTCCAAAACTAATGCGGGTTGTGCTTAAAAAGGGGGTTCTTCAGCTAATAATGGGGAACCCGCTTAGGCTTTTTGTATCAGCTCTGTGTATCTGTAATCTGACTGAAGCAAAGCAAAAATTGGCATCCGCCTGTCAGGCGCAAGGAAGCAAACCATATTTGTATTGGAGTAAGAGCTGGATCCTCTCTAGAGAAGATGGCATCAGCCCGTAGAATATGTGTGTAACTCAAACAGTCTTTGTGCCAGAGGGTGTTGGGGAGGAATTGTTCACCTTTGCAGTCATGTATCTTCTCCTGTTAGATAGCGTAATAGTGACTACTGGAGCACGGAGTGAAATCCCGAAACAGCGGTCAAGGCGTACTTGAACTGTAAAACAGCGATTCTTCTCTCATCGCTTCAGCTTGTGAGATGTAGGATACCCAATCCTACATTTATGCCATTCTACTGAAATCAGTAGAATTTTTCTACTGGAATAGCGATGGTGGTGTAAAAGCACCCCAAAGTGAGAGCAAATGGTTCATGAGTTGTGCAGCTTCCTTCCTTTCAAAAGTCAATATGGTATGCACAGAATTTATTAATATTTTTTTCCAAGTTTTTTGTTGTGGTTTTTCTAGCAACAGCGGATTCTTTAGTGATTAATCTACAAAAGGTGGTAAATCTGTGAGTTTTAGGTTATATGTTTAAGTAATCTGTGTGGTTTTGCATCAGTATTGCGTAATCTGTTGACTGTCCCCTTTTTATGTAATGTATGTTTGTAGTTTGTTTTAAAATGTACAAATATTTTTTTCCTCTGCGTGCTTCTCCTCAGATATTTCATATTTGTCTCTCCATTGCCCTCTTGAGTTAAAAACTTGTAAGACACCATTTTGATAGCTGGATCCAGCTGAGCGTTACGTATTTCTCTTTTAAAAACAGTCTCCATAACATCTCAAGACATGCTCTTTTCCAGGTAAGTTATTTAGAGTGTTATACCACTTTTGGAGTTTCTGCTTCCTCCCGGTAGAAGCATGAGATCAACTTGTACTGGTGAGGTCCAACATCATAAATGAACTTTTTGTAAAAACTTAGTAATACATTGACTTCTACTATGTAAAACTGTTGTGTTTTTTAAACTCATTTCAGAACTCAATGTATTTGATTCTCTTAACCAAAGGGGGTGTGTGTGTGTGTGTGTGTGTAGAAATAGTTCCATGATCTTTTCAGCAATGCCTGCTTTTAGGGAAGAAAAAAAAAAAGGGGGGTGTGTTTAAAAGATAGGTTGATGTAAGCTTGTAATTTAACTAGTTTGCAGTGGAATTGTTTACCTCAAAATTTTGTATTTGGATCCTATGACCTAAAAATGCCAGCTGGATACTTGAAGCAGCTCAAGCCTTTAGGCCCCTCTTCTGCTTACTCCAGCTGCAGTCCCTGGAGAACACAGCTGGCTGCCTGGCGTTGGGCGCTGCTCCCGTCGAAGCCATCGGTAGGCATAGGAACGGGCGTCTGCCATGCCGGCTCCAGAAGCACGTATGACAAACGCCGTTTAAGCCCAGCTGAATGTGTTCGCAGTGCTGTAAAATTCCACCGCCTGCCAGCCTGCTCCGCTGGCGAAAGCCTGGCAGGCTCGGTGCAGTATGCAGCGTGGTCACGGTGTGGTGCTACCCTCGTACTCGCGCTGTTAATGATTCTGCTCCTCGGCTCTCGCAAGTGGCGTGGCAATGTAAACTTAGCTGGCTCTCTGCCATCGTACCCACTGACTGTCTGGTTCATGACATTCAGTACTCAAATAGCATAAACCAAATGCTGCTGTCCGGCTCCAGTGAATTTAAGGGGGAGAGAGGGGTGCCCCCATTCTCTCTAGTGATAGCTGTAGAGTGGTTACTTACCCTTCTTTCTTCGTTAAATCCAGCAATGGTGGATTTGTCTGGAAGAAGCTGCTACTACAAAACGCTTTGAGCTGCATTGCAGAAGCCACTGTGGTCATTAAGATAGCACTAATTATCTGGGTAATTTTCTGGACTGAAACCTCAGGTGCAAAGCCACCTCTGTTAAATGCTCCTGAGCCTTTCGTCTGGCAGCTGGGTGTCTGTTGGGGGTGATGCGGGGTTTCTGAGACGCGTACGGGATGAGGAGACGGAGGATGTGCCTGCTGGGCTCGGCAGTGTTGCGGAGGGGCCGCAATGACTGACAGGCTGCCCTGGCTCAGTTATCACAGTGCTGATGCTGTCTCTTGTAAAGGTACAGTACTGTGATAACTGAAGGATGGCAGCCATCTGAGCTTCACGGGGGCCTGCACCGCTGGTTCTCTGTGCCCCGGGGACTGACGGACGGATGCATGTACAGCGCAGCGTCCTGCTGAAGTGGAGTCCGCTCGTTTTAAATGTACCCCTTTGCATAAAAGTCGAAGAAGGTAAAGAAAACTTACATTTTATTTGAATAAAATATTATACTTTATTGAGAGTTTGCCTGTTAATTGACTGTTTTGCCTTGGAAGATCTTCCAGAAATGCTGTGCTTTGGATGTCTTCAGAAATGGTTCAGAAAGCAGGGTCCTGTGCAGCACGGTGAAGTATTAAACGGCGGAGGGGCGGGTCAATGGGTAATCCTTGGTACCAGAACAAACAGAAACGACTCTGTAGCAATACAGAAAACAAAGCCTTCTTTAGGTACTTTTTAATACTTCTTGTTAAAGATATCACAGTCTTGGCTAGATGGTCTCCTAACTCATTTTCTATATGTCTCAATACATGGAAATAGACGGCAGGACACAGGTTATTTCACCCTCCGGCCAGCGCACTAGGACGATGCAGTGGGTTGTTCGTGATGCAGCTGGTACAGCCCCTTGCAGGGTTGGGGCTTCTCTGCCCCGGTGAGTGGGAGACTGCAATTTTCCCAGGTAATTTCTGTAGCAATGTCATGAAAATACCTAGAATGGACAATTTGGGGGGGGAATCTGATCTTGGCTGAAGCTGCTATCGGTGATTTTTGTGCCATGTGAATTATATCGTGGTGGGAGAATGGAGGGTTTGTCTGTCCCTGCCTGGGTGGCTCCGGGGGTTGCTGGGTGCAGTGCTGGGACAGGACAGCAGAGGGGCCCCGCGGGCCGGGTTGTGTTGGGGAGTGTGAAATCCGAGGATTTTTGCATAAAATAAGCAGAGGCCTGCAGACGTGTTGGTGTGGTGCCTGTTCCCCAGATCCCACTCACCGCCCCCCCCCCAGGAAGTGTATGGTCCTCAGGCTGCCGAGGCTGGTGCAGCAATTTCCAGAGGTCACAGGTTATTCTTGATACCGTTGTTTGGTGTGGTCATTAACCCAGTGGTGTTTAGAAAACTCTTCTTCTGGACTGGATGATTCGTGACCATCCTAGGGCTTTGCCCTGTGCTTCCCTGCACAGCTCTGGCTGCTGCTCACTGGTCCAGGGAGAGGATTAGCTCAACTGACGGTCTGCTCCAAGATGGCAGTTAGCTGGTTTATGTTATTTCTCCAATCTTCTTTACTGGAAGGTGTTTCTGCCAGACCGTGCTGCTGGCTATGCCTGTGGGCCCAGATGGGGTCAGTGCTGTACAGCCACGATGGAACATTTTGCCAGCATGCGTCATTTAAACGGGGGAAATTATTACTGGTGTTATCGTAGCGGCTTGAGTCTTTCTGGAGGAGGACTCTATTGTACTAGAAACTCTGCAAATGATAAAAAAAAGCATCCTGCTACCAAGAGTTTAAGTTCTAGATAGATTAAAATCTGAGCAGTCAACCTTCAGCTTCCTTTCTGCCTCTTTCCGAAGCCTGCAGGGATCCCTTGACCTGGGCAGGAATACACTCATCCCGAAAAGGAGAGGTGGTCATCTCCCGCAGCGCAGGGGCTTCAGCCGTCCCTGGCTCTATGACAGCAACATGCTTGCGCTGCTCCTTCACGTGCCGTGCCACGCTCTCGTTTTGATTACATCTTTTTAGCTATTTATGTTGTCATTTTAGGAGCCAGCAGGTGCTTGGGGAACGTGCATCCCCTTCCCTGGGAGAAAGGCAGGTGGCAGTGGAATTTGGAGCTGGAAGTAGCGTGGTGTTCAGCCAGGTCCTCCCAGTGCTGCCTGACGGACGGCTTTGGGTGTTCACGGGTGAATACAGTCAGGGCGCTGACTCGTACTAGAAACCAAAAAGTTCTTGTCCTTCCCACGGGAAACAAGATAACTGCTCAGGGGCAGTTATAAGGTTTGTTATGGACTGGGTCCAAGGAATCGGGTTCCTCACCTACTGAGCCTTGGGTCAGATTTGAGGGTTAATGACCAACCCGGCTCATTTAGTGGGACGTGCAGCAAAGCTGTTTGCTGTGTACTGCAGGACATGTCAAGTACCGGTGAAAGAGAGCAAAGAGCCTGTTTGAATGACATGTGCCTCTGGCTTCAGACTGTGATTCTCGTTTCCTGTTACAAGTACAGCTTCGAGCTCTGGCATGGGACAGGAACTGAAACGCTGTCTCTGCCCAAAAACAACACCTCTCCAATCAGATTTACTGGGAGCCTTTATCTCCCTCTCTAGCTCAGCAGACATAGCGTCCATCTCTTTTTCCTGTAGCTTCCTACTGATACCGTAGTGGGTCAGACTTATTATAAATACTGGTGGGTTTGCTATGTCTAAATATTGCTACACATGAACAATGCAACTATCAAGTCTCTTTTGGCAGTGGAGCACTTCCTCCCACGAACTGTGTTAAAGCAAGATGTAAACAACATGCATACAGCGATACATCACGTCACTTTCTGCTCAAAAATAAGGTCTGTGAGGACTGTCCGTTTTCTGATAAAACTTTTGTAATTAATGGGTTTGATCCCAAGGCAAGGCAATTTTCTCATGACACATTTCAGCTGTCATTCCAGATGGATTTATTCTAACCCGGTTGTTCTCAGCCTTTTTCATCAGGAAAGTCCCTTTTCCCATCTGGAGGCCGTCACCTTCCCACCCACGTTTCGCATGAGAACAGCAGTTCTGCTCCTGCGACATCTCCTCGGGGCTGCGAGGCTGCAGACAAGAATGGCTGTTCTGTGCCTGGCTCTCATCCACAGATTATCCTTTTAAGGGTCGAAGTTTCTGCTCCGAGCAAGCTGGCCAGCCGCTATTGGCTTCTGACAACAGCAGGATAAAAGACTTCCATTGTCTGCTAGCACTCAGCCTTGAACCCAGGTGAAGATGTTGCCTTGCCTCAAAATGCTTTTTTAAAAAAAAGTGACTTCTGTTACTGTTCAGCGTGAAGCATCGGTACCAAAAAGCCTCGTTTTAGTTGCACTAAAATAAAAAGAATCCTTCCCAACAGAGTTTCAGTCATGTAGTCATCATTTCAAAGTCCAGCAGTGCCCCATATGAATCAGACTGTGTTTTAATTATTGTCCATTCAAATCATGTCTGGCTAGCGCAGAGCACTTGAACTTGAACTTTAATCCGGGCTTTCTTGATTAAACATCTTTACAAATCAAGTAGCCTAATTGCAGTGTCCCGATATGTGCAAATATTAGATGTACTGGAATGTAACTTGTTTTTAGGTCAGGTTAAGCAATTTCTGAATGTGAGCCTGGATATGTTGGACAAAGTGTAATGAAAAAAACAAGTTGATGAAGACTCTGGTGAAGTCTGCATGATCAGAAATGTCACCAGCTCAGCCATGCAACATTATTTTTCTTCAGGTGCACGCCAGCACCAAAAACTGCTCAGTTAGAGCACCCTGCCTGCAAAATTTCATGAGCTTAATGAGAATTCACCATTATTTGTTCATTACAAATATGCTCAGCTCAACTGTGTTAATATTTTCACTTTCTTAGAGTAAAAGTGGATCGGTGTTGGAGCTGCATTCCTGCTCTTGCTGTTCTCAGTGGAGCCCCATGTTTACATTCTCGCTCCTGCTTCCAGGTGAGGTGTCCTTTTCCACGTAGTGCAAATGCTGTGCAGCAACAGTAATGGCAATTACACGTGCCTGTTACCGGGAAAAGTAGTCCCCAGGAGTACTGCGTAAACAGAGGTTGACATGATCGTTTCTCCTTTCTGCATAAAATATTTCTGACTGTATCTCACATTTTGGAGATGGCTACTAGCTGAGTTGTTGAATGGTATGTAAACCCTGCATTTTTGTCATTAGCTTGATTCACAAAGGGAAACTGTGACTTTAACTGATGTCTGATTGGGGACAAAAATACTCATCAGGAACTGGGTGTTTCAGTGTTGGTACAGTATCAGAGTTACTGCTATCATTTCTGTATTCAGGCAGATTGATAAAGTCAAGATTGTGCAACTTGGTACATAATTTGCTCTTCATAAGATTTCACAGGAGCAGGAGAGGGGGATGGATCTATGTGTGGATTAATACGCTCTTCACCGAGATCGTGCATTTATGTTGGGCTAATGTTACAAGCTTTCTGGGACCAAACACTGCTGGAGCCAGAGGAAAGACCTCTCTTGACTCCAAGGGAGTCAGGCTTTGGCTCAGACCTGTACTTCAGATCATAGGTGAAATTCTGATCCCAATCTCAAGTTCCCCATTGACTTCAAAAGATGAGAGCTGCACTTAGTCTGGGGTTTTTTGGATACACAGGGATGTACATCTGACACTGGAAAAAGCCTCATTCAGCTGTAGCAGAAAACAGGTTAAAAAAAGTGTGAGGCTGCTCGGGAGGGAAACAGCTGTTGGTTTGGGTGGTTCCCTGGATCTTCTGATATCAGGCACTGCAGCCTCAAGCATAGCTCAGGACATGTCAGTCCCCAGTGCTGTGCACACGCTGGTCTCCTTAAATTAAGGCAAACTCATTAAGATGTGGTGCTCTGCTGCTGCTGGTTGGTACTGCCAAGGGAGCACAGCAGTTACAGTGTGGCAGCTTGCGATGCAGGAGGGGTGGAGAGGGCAGGTGGTTATCAGTGCTCGCTCTGCCACAGTTTGCTGCCTCCTCCCTACGGTGAACGTGAGAGCTTGCTATCGACTGCCCTCCATTTTAATTAACTCCAGAAGCAAGCAAAGTACACTGAATAATTCAAGAGAGACATGTGTTTAAACATTTGCACAAGCTTCAGATTCCTTCCGCGTAAAAATAAGTCTGTGAGCGAGCAATTGATTCCTGTTCGAGGTGTTGGCGGATGGACAAGAGCCATGGACCCCATCCCAACCCCATCGTGTTGCTCTACCCAAGAAGATGACATCCGCGAGTCTCATCCCCGCTGCTGGGACCAGCCTGGGGCTGATGGTGGTGGAAAGTTCAAGGAAATGAGTCAAAGGCTGCACGCACAAGGGCAGCACCAGCACAGGCAGTTTTGGTCTGGCAGTAGCAAAGAACTCGTAGCGAAGAGCCCTGGAGAAGGGGCTGGTAGAGGAGTAGATGAGGTCAGTCACAGGTCTGAACGTCAGCGGTTTTAATTGTTACTCTGCAGCTACAGGGGTAGCTGTTTTCCATAACTGGAAGTCTCGCCGCCTCATTTTTTTAATAAAGAGAGCATGACTTAAACAAAAACACACAAGCAAAAATGTGAACGCACAGATGCCCTTTAGGGTCAGCGTTCTGGAGTGCCAGAGCAGAAGCAATTCTGCCAGAGGGAAGTGGATGAGGAGGAGTCAGTACCTTTCCCATGGAAGCGCGCTGATAAAGGCTTCTGGGCACAGATCAGTAGAGACAACGTCAGAGGCTCTGTGCCGATGTTTCTGATGTGTGCCCAGGATTACCTGCTGATTTGGTGTATTTCACATGCAAGCAATTTCCTTAAATGTGTTGGCTTCATGTTCCCAGAGTGATAAAAAAAGTAATGTGTTTGTTTTAGAAAAATTTCCACCCAGTGCAGAACAACAACAACATCTCAAGGCAGCATGTGATGCCGCCCCTCCAGCATCCAAAGCCTTGCTGCATTCTGGTTTGAAATGCAGTGCTCCAGGGAACTCTGGAAATTAAAATTTCCAGCGGCTTATTGCTAATGAAGCCTAATTAATTTTGGATGTAAATGTGACATGCTGCTGCAGTTGCATTTGCATCTCTATTAAAGGAAAACTCATTTTAATCACAATCCACAGTGGGTGTTTTATCTGCAAATTATTAGAGGATCACAGTGTCTATTTAGTTCCTTCTTAGTCTAAGGATTTTTCACTTTTTCACCCCTTTAACTCAGCTAAGTTAAAGGAAACGCGCCACAGCCTTTTAAAACAATTGCATGAAATACGGCGTGTTTCACTTAAGAGGAAATGAGGAAAAACAGAGTTACATAAAACGGGAGAAAAATTCCACACTGCTTTTCACCTCCATAGGTTTCATGGAATGAAACGGTAGTATTAGCTATTTTCACCAGATTATGTATTGCAACCTGAATGCTCTCAGTACATTTGAAACCCATAGCTAACAGTATCCAAATGCACTGTAACAATTGTCCTCTTACTGTAGACCGTGCCATTTAAACGCAACACAGGGTGACAGAAACCAGCCTGAACCTCACCTTCCTCTGTCTCTTAAGATCACTGACGTCTTTCATTTTTCTCTTCCTGTACCCTTTCACAATGATGCACATGGTTAAGCAGCACGGCAGGATGAAGGCAAAGACTGGGGCACTAAGCTCGTGGTGGTGATATCGCTCATTCTTCGTGGGCTTGGGAAAAAGTCCACGTTTCTCCAGATCTGGAGTTTGTCTGCCATCCCACTTGTATTTCTGAACCCTCTGTGCCATTATGAGCAGCACCCTTCCTGGAAACATGACCTTAATTCTCTATCTCCATATGACAGAGGGAGGGGGAATATGGCAAATGCCACATAAAAATGCTGCTTTATAACATAGGCCATGGAAATGTAGTTCCCAAAAGCACACGAGAAAAACAGCAGCCACAGAATGTGCTTTGGAATTTGTCCAAGCAAGGCTGTATATCCCGACTGCTAGTAATCCGTTAAAGATTTTAGAAATGCTGCGTGCCCCAGGTTACGTGTTCTCCTGACAGAAATGGGCACCTGGTCTTGGCTGCTGGACACTGACCTGAGAAATGCCCCCAGCCATGTAAACAAGCTCTGTGATCTGTGGACCATGAGGGACGTGAATCAATGTTGTGTATCGTTACGGAAAGGCAAACGCTTTGGTGACAAACGTGGCATTTCCAATCCTAAAACATTTAATTATTGCTCTGGTTGAGGTCAGGGCTCCACTTCATCCCTCCCCACCAGCAGACCCACCTCCAGTTCCAGTTAGTGCTAGACTTGTCCTTATAAAAGCCAACTGTTGCCCATACAGCTTTTTCTGGGTTATATATATATGGAGATAATATATAAGCAAGTGCGTCTAGCTCTAGTGGTGTGGCTGGCAGGCAGTCAGGCTGCAAGTGGGTACCCGTGAACTGTGCCAGCACCAAACTCATCCTTCTGGAGATGGCTGCACTGGAAAGCAGATGAGCTGAAGAAAATGCATTTGAGGTTCAGGGCAGTATTGATTTTCTTTACGTATTTTATTAGTCTGCTTGAAGCACAGTAAAAAGGTGGTCACCGAATGAATGTGACTTCAGTGGAGGGGGAATCAGAAGTGGGATTTGGAACTGGCCACCGTCACCGCCACCATCACCACCACCACCACCACCACACTGCTCCATTTTGTCTCAGAGCAGCGATGGCTGAGACAAGAAGCCAGATCCAGGCTGCACTGGTCGCAGTGTGCCAGCTGCCTGGCCATGGGCACGGGTCTAACTCCATCCTTTGCAGCTGCTCTACAGCTCTTTACACAAACCCAGTGTCTGCTTCACAACAAGTGAACATAAGGTATATTTTTCAGCAGAGAAATCTGGAAAAAAAAAATGCAAATAATGCTGATTCAGTTTGTTAAGAGGACAGTGAAGAACCAGAAGGCTCGCAATGGGGAAAACAAATGATGAAGGCAAGCAGCAACACGAACACGCCTGATGCAGGACTGAGACAAGGCGGCAGCATCTCCATGCTCCTGAGAGCTTGGAGCAAAGCGAGCGAACTCCAGCCCCCTGGCCAGGGAAATTGGGAAATGGAGCTATGTGTTACACCTCCTACATGCTGCTGTGCCAGCTTGCTTCAGCCCTGTGCAGGAAATCCCCCCCGCCGCTTGGCTTTCAGCAGCAGCTGCCATGGCACCCTCAGAACAAGGACTGCTTTGGATTGACAAAATTTAATCTTTTTTTTGCAAAGTAAATTTGGACTACCGACAAGAAGTACCTTTCCTTCCCCAAACTGAGATTCTTAGAAGCCCCACTTAGCTTAAAAAAAAGGGTTGAGCACGATATTTAGAAGTAGTTAATTATGAAGAAGCAATTCACACATTCCTGATGTCTCAAAATAAATTCTCTCACTTGCTTTTCCAAGCAGAGACAAGCACTCTGAAAACAGTGTCACAAACACGGTTTCATGCATGTTACGTGAACACAGGAAGTTTAAGATAAATTCAGCAACAGATCAGATGAAAGAACTTGAGCGCTTGCATATCTATTTATACAGCTCCCGTGGCAAGTCCCACCCCATCGCTGCAGTATCCGGGGGCCTCGCAGTCTCTAAGATATTGCATGATGATGGTGTACAGCGCTATCCACTTTGCTGATGGGGAGACATGACATGGAGGAGGGTGCAGGCTGAATTCACCCGCAACACCCAGCTGATGGGCACCCAACGGATGGTTTGAAGCACCTAAGGTTGTTGCTTTGTGACTCCGTTTGCCTGACCCAACTTTGCGCTGCCCGATAGCCTGGTCCTCCTGTTCCTCCTGGCCTGGCGTCCTAGCTGCTCCCCATGCTCTGGCAGCAGGGTGAACCAAACCCGGTATGGGTCCAGCTGAGAACAGCTTCTGCTCTCTGTGTTAGAAAAAAGAACTCTAAGTGAAACGATCAGTTTTGTTGATCTTGAGGAAAAAATGCTCGACTTGCTCTCCTTTGTAACTCCCACTTCTTTTTCCTGGAGATAAAAATGGAAGAATGTTTTTCTTCGGGGGGGGGGGGGGGAGAAATAATTTCAAAAAATAAATTCTAATTTGAGTAGCACTGAACATAGCCTGACACTCTGCAGAAGCATACAAGAGCACAAAGACTTATTCTTAGAATAGTTTCTAATACTATTACAGTTTAAGGAATTGCTGACATTGAAAGTCAGCGGCCCATTTTATACATTACACAGCGCCTCTGACTTCATTACCTCCTCCTGATTTTCGCTAGTACATATGAGGAGAACCAGGCTGCAGAAGTACTGCCAGGAACAAATCAATGACAGACTGAAACCACTTAGATAGTGTTAAATCACATTTATGTAAAGGTCCAGCCAATTCCAAGATGATGGCATTGGTGACTTAAGGCACTTCACCGTATGCAGGGCCCCTCATTGTACCTTGACATGCCATGAAAAAAAAGGCTTTCTAAATATTTATAGTGTTTAAAGTAGTTTTAAAACATTACCATTTCAGAGGGGAAGGTGAGGTTTGGCTTCTGAAAACCAAACTGCAGAGCAGGCAAGTAAGGGCTAATTTGTGCACCCTTCCCTACCCCTTCTTTAAAGAAGGCTAAAAGAGAGAATTTATTTGAATTTAGTTTGATTTTTAGTTCACAGATACCAAGACAGTCAAGTCTAGTCATCTGTTTTTGGCCATTTTTTTTGGTGGACGATATCAGTGCACCCTGGAAGTTGCAAAATAAAGAAGTACGTAAGATACAAAATAATTCTTCTGACCTGTTGCTGCACACTGGTGCAGTACTTACAGGGGAAAGAAAAATTATGTTGCATTGAAGGCCTTTTCTGCAGCTCTTTCCAAGCCTATTCTCTTCATAAGCAAGAAAACATATTCAGCTACAAATACATGTTATTAGTTCCTTAGAGAAAACTACTTTAAAGGTTTTAATAGAGAATTACATCCTTCCCATAGGATGGTATGTTGTGGTAAAAGCAGACCATTTTGGGTATAGGTTGGAAATCCTCCCCTGTTATTAACATAGTTCTTGGAGTAATTTTTAGAAGCACATTGATTTCATCCCAGTTACATGTCACAGAACAACTAGTAGAAATCAGCAGACATCAGTGTCCTGAAATTAAGGAGAAAAAGCAAAAAGCTCACATTGCAGGCAGGAGTAGGAGGCTGACCATGCAGTTTCTGTGAGACTAAGTGCCATAGGAGCTCAGCCCCATTTTTTAAAGTGAGGCGTGTGAGCACATGAGAATTTAGTTCTTGCTGAAGGATGTGGCTTTTGGGAGCCTGGGTCATTCCTGGACATGGTCTTGGGTGCTGGGCATCCTGGGTCATTCCTGGACATGGTCTTGGGCGCTGGGCATCCATTTAGATGGAGGCAAAGGTAAAGCTGCTCTCCTCTGAGCTGCTGCAGCCACGAGCAGCCTCAGGCTAAGCCCCTTATGCAATCCTTCCGTCACTGCTGCCGCCTCGGCTTTGCTTTGATTTGCAGCGCTGAGCTTCAGGATTTAAGGACATTCGTAGCATCAACTGGTGTGCTGGGAGACAAGCCTTGCCTGTAAAGCATAAATAATAAAGATGTGGTATGTTATTGGGCATGAAAACCCACTGAGAAAAACTGATGTTATCATTATAAAGGCAAAGCCATGGAAAGGGCTAGCAAGACTGAAAGCTAATCAATGGAAGCACAGCGCTTGCAGGCAGATCACGAGGGGGGGGGTGGGGGGGCACAGGGAACAAGGGAGCAAGAAAAGGTTGGGCCTGAGAGCCGTGGCACGGCCACACGTGTCTGCAGGGTTTGACCTCTCTCCTTCCTGAGTTAAGATTACCAGAGTGATGGAAATGGGGTGAGACTCCAGTGCTTTCCCGTGCACCCACAGTGCATGGTTAATCCAGACCCAATGATGCCGTGTGGCTGAGGAAAAAGGTTAAGACGGAAGGGCTGGCTTGTTTCCTTTTGGGAGAGGGGAAAAAAATCATCAATGATTGTCTATCTTTAGTTTGTAAACTACAACCACCCGGACATGCACACATGTGCACTCACACGCGATCAGCCCCCGCCTCCCAGCTCCTGTGTGGGAGATGAAGAGCCTTGGGCTGATTTCCCGGAGAAAAGGTTCAAAACACAGGACTGCCGAGGCACAAGGTAGATGAGCTGGGACCAGTTGACTGTATTGGCATATAAACACTTTGTGACGGCAAAGGGACTTGCACACCCATGTGCTGCCATGCATGAGAAGACCTTGACAAAAAGATGTTATCAGTGTGCTGTGATTAGAGAGGGCACGTTTAGCAGGGCAGGTGTTTCTGAATGACAGACTCGGCTGTTAGGACAATTGCCCCAAAAGGCAGCAGCAGATTGGCTCTTCTTTCAGAAGAAAATGCCAAATATGCGTGCGTGTGTGGGAAGGGGGGAATCATTTTATTGAACTGAATCATTTTCTTACTGATATTACTTCCACTTGTGCCATTTCCTGTGACTTTGAGAAGAGTTTGAAACCACAACGAAGAAACCGATTTCTTCTCCGTGCAGACAGGAGAACTGTGCCCGTCTCCTCATTCTGGTGTAAACGCCAAGTTGTTTACGCCGGCTCATTCGCTTCTGCGTGAGGCTAGAGGTAAGGTTGTAGGGTTTTTTTAAAAAGATGATCCAGATACACCGGTAGCTCAGCCTCCACCACGGCAGACGCCGGACATCTGCGGAGACGACAGCTACGGCCTCGGCACCGGGATGGCGAAGACAACCCCGCAATTCCAGCGCCGTCCGAGCCCTGCCAGAACACAAATTGGCTGACGGGCTGGTTTAAGCCCCTCCTGTTAAACCTCCGTGTGCCGACCCGGTCGCTGGGCTGCCCTCCCACCACACCCGCTCCACTCTTTACCTCACTTTACAACCAGCCAGGAGACAGATCCATTTTAACCGCCCCATTCCCGCCGCCGCCGCCTAGGCAGGGCTATTCCCGCCGGGGCTCGGCGTCCTCTGAGGGGCTGAACCGCCTACCGTGCGCGGCCTCCCCGCCGGCCGACAAATCTCCTCAGCGGCGGAGCGGTACCCTCGCAGCCCCTCACGCCTCGAAACCCGCCGCCATCACCCGCCCCCTCAGCGCGGGGAGGCGGGAAGGGGCGGCCGCGGCGACGCACCACCCTCGGTCCGCACGGCGCATGCTCCGCAGGCCGGGAGCCGCCACAGCCGCCGCCGTACCGGGACCGCCGCCCTGCCGCTGCCGATCGATCGCGGGCTTCGCTCTCGGACTGCGCCGGGCCGGGCCGCCCCCCCTCCCGCCTCCTCAGCCCCGCGGCTGAGCGGCGCTCAGCCACGGACGCGGTGAGTGGGGCCGGAGTATCGGGCTACGGCGTAACGTTGTGTCTGTCCTCCCCGCCTCCAACTCCCCTCAGCCGGGCCCCGGCCCGAGGGGAGCCGGGGGGGGGGGGGTGTGTGTGTGAGGGCGGCGGGTTCTTCCCCTGAGGGAAGCTCCCGAGATGGCCGGCGGCGCAGGGCTTCCCCCGGCGGCCTCGTCGGTCCCTTCCCGGGCTCAGCGCGGCGGCCGGGCCCGGGTGTGCGGTGCCGTTTGGGTTCTCCTCAGCGGAGACGGGGGGGGGGGACGGACGGACGGACGACGGCGACGACGACAAACGACGAGCCCCCGCGGGCAGTGTAGGGCTGGGAAGGGGTTTTCAGAGCCACGTTTCGGCGAGCGGTGACTCCTGCGGGGGAGGCCGGGTTTTGGCGATAGGAGGAACCGGAATGAAAATCACTTCGGTTCTGCCCGCTGGTGGAAATGGGTGAAATTAAGTTTTTAAAATGTTGCGAGGGGCTTACGGGTGAGCTCGGAGCCCCCCCCTCCCCCCCTCGGCCGTCTTTGCAAGAGGAGCTGTTTAGCCATACTGCTGCCTTGCACTTCTGTGCAAATTAAGGGCTTGGAAAAATTGATTGGGTCCAGCTGTCAGTCTGGCATCTGTTGCTGTATAAAGGATAGAGGCGCTTTTCGGACATCCCTCTCTGTAGGTGCTCCTTCCCCTGAGGGTGGTGACAGCCGCCCTGCAGGCAGGTCACCTGTTGGTTTGATGTTTGTCACCCGAAAGCACAAGCAGGGATGCGGAGCAGGTAACCTGGCAGTTGGCACGTTGCGCCTGCTTTCCACCTTCTCCAGACACCTAAAAATACAACTCTGCTGTACGCGTGTGCGGGAAAACATTTGCTGCGTCATTTGGACAATCCTGTTGAGGTGGGATTTTCAAAATGCACGTAGAAAGCTCATATATGAGGAGAACCGGGTTGCATAAAAAGTCTGAAGCATGTCAGCCCCGCTGCTAACTGTGTCGGTTGATGGCAGAAAGACAACATGGCAGTCGCTTGGTGTGGCAGGAGAGGCTGGAGCCAGCTCTGTTTAAAGAGACTTCGAGTCTGTGCTTAGAAGGAGGATGGGGTGATGCTGGGGAAGCGTGTGGCTAACGGGGTGGCTGCTCCGATGGATTAGGGATGGGGGGGTGTGTATTTTGAGGCATAGAGACCTGGAGGGCAGGTAAGTGCAGCGCAAGAAAGTTTGGTGTTTTGTTCTTTCTTTTTTTTTTTTTTTTTGTGGTTGTGTTTTGCGGGGGGAAGATGGAAATAATTCAAAGTTGCATTGCTGTTTAAACTTAACTCCAATTAGCCCAATTTAACTCTTGCTCGTAGAAGATTCTCTGCAGTTTTTTTCTTGAGCGGAATGTATGTACGTTGGTACCATTTTATTCACGGCTGCTGAAGCTCGGTATTAAGTTCAGTTTTGACCATATATGGGGAGTGGTAGGCATTTCCTCCTGGTACTTGTTTTTAAAACACACAGGAAGTTGCACCTTGATCTGGGTTTGTGCTAGGTGATACCGAGGCAGGTGCTTTGAAGTACAGAGCCAGCTAAGGACATGCTGCTCATCTCTGAGCAAACAACAGATCACATCAGTCTCTTGCTGTCATTTGCGATGTTAAAAGTTAGCGATCGCAGGCAGATTTTACAAGTGTTTTGGTCAATTTATTTTTAGTGATTCAGTTCTCCTTAAATATCTTACTTGTCTAAGTATCTGCAAGCCGTTTGCACCAAAGCCCAGTGGAACAGAGACTATACTATGCTCGTACAGAGCAAAACTGCAAATATTTGACCTTTGGGAAATGTTAGGTGAAAAACTTGTAAAAAGCCAGGGTGAGTGGGTTTAAATTTGCACAAGAATATAAACGCAGAACTGGAGCAGCTTTAAGTTTGTGAACCCCTGGAAGTCTCTGCACTGCAAAAATCTTTCAGAATTCATTTCAGAGCGGCCTTTTTTGAGAGGTGGATTCTGTAAATCTTGAACTGTTCAAGCATATGCTGTTTCTGTATGTCCAAATTGACTTGTCTGTTCAATGAGTTTATTTTAAAAACAAATGAGAAGCAAGATCTGGAGAGAATATCTTAACACAAAAGCTGTGGAAAGCAAACCTGTATCAATTGCAAAGCAAAAAGCTGAAGTGTACGTGAACAGTCACTGGACAGATTCAGTGAATTAAGTGAACGTACCTTTTAAACTCATTTTTTCCTTAGTCGAAACAGAGAATGCATTTTAAACTTGCTTTAATTCTTTTACCTTACCTCTTTGGGGGTCTAGAAGTAACCCAGGGTTCTTGGTTGGAAGAATAAGTGATAGTAATTCAGTAGGTTTAGACAGACACTTCTGTAGTAGTTCAGTGTATTGCAAATAAAAGACTGAATTCACAGAAACCTGCTTCCCTTTTTTGTGTAGAGGGGAAAAATGTTTCCGTTTTCGTAGGCAGCATCCTGACAGTGATGCCCACTGTTGCGGGCAGGAAGAATTCACCTCTTTCCTACCACGTACCTCCCCATCCTCCCTCGAGTTGGAGGTGAAACACCTTTTTTACCTGCAGAACCGGCCTCAGGTTTCTTGGCACCTTGCTGCTGCCCATGAGGGAGGTATGAGGAAGAGAGGTTCAAAATACAGCACAAACCCAAATGGAGAATCCTTGAATCTGTACGCTATGTTTGGTGTGAGTTGTTTCGAGAGATCAAAGCTTTTACACATAAAAACAAAGCCTTAAGATTGGTTTGTATTTAGCTGTGAAAAGTATTGTTATGAGACCCGATGAACCAGAAAGCACGCTGAGAAGCCAGGTTATGGAGAGACCAAGTTGAGTCTTGGTTCCTGATGTGTCTCGTGTCCAATTAAAAATGACAAAATGTTTTCTTCTGGACGATAAAATGGCAATATTCAATTTTTTCTTTTGTAGCCTGTCCAACAGTTTGCTATTTCTTAAAGATTGGGCATTATTCCTGTAAACACACTCAGAGTTGCTCTAGATCTCTAAAGCACTTAAAATGCAATTAGATTTCAGGTATTGGTAAATGGCAAACACTTGCTGAATTGATAGAAAATGGCTTTTACAGTTCAAGCACATGATTCAGTCAGTTAATACTCAGAGTGTGCCTTTTGCAAAGAAAGCTTTTTCATGGACTGATACTGCTCAGTTTTGCTAGTAGGGTGAGATAAATAAGCTTGAACCTCATCAAGAAGGAAAGTGGAATCTCAAAAGAACAGCATTTTGGGTGTTTGGCAGCTAAATTGTTACTTCCATCTGTTGCTATAGTTTCTGTACAGTACATGAAGTGGCAAGATTAGGGGGGATTATTCTGCTCCCTCACTTGATATCTTTAGTAGGGCTTTAGGTACCCTGACCAGTATTTGTTTTCCCCATTCACCTGATCCTTCCAAAAACTGAAACAATGCTAAAAAGTACTAGGTTACTGGAAAAAGAAGTTGATGATGGTTCTCTTGGGCAAATTGGTTGCAATTTCTCTTGATTGAAATTGGGGAGGGGGGGGTGGGGTGGCAAGTGAGGAAGTGTGATTTAGTGGTTTTAATGTCCTGGCCTGCTGAAAACAGGTGGATTTTTAAGGAACAAGTCCTGACATTTTTCTTCATGCTGAAGGGCTTATAAAACTACAAATGGTTTTGCTGGCTAGAGTAATTCTTGGTTTTTTCCTTGAACTGGTTATATAAATGTACCATAAGTTGCATAACTGACAGAAAACCTGAGCTACAGGAAACTGTAAGAACAGCTTCTACTTGGAAAAGTATAGTGTGTACCACTTAAATTGCACATCATTACCTTTTATCATCCTCTGATACCGTGTGAGTTGGTTGATAAGTGACACGAATATGGTTCTCTGCATGTTAGTGATTATGATTACACTTTAAAACAGCTGCCCCATAAAATTGTTCTGTTAGACTTTTTTACCCCTGCAGGATGTGAAAGGTAAGATAGGAAATAAAGGAAAAGAACTGGTAGTTGATGGAAAAGTGAAGGATGTATACATCATCCTGAACTATGGAGCAAGGTAGTGGTGAAAGCCTGGGAAAAATCAGATGGGAGTTTTTGTTTGAGGAGGAACCTACCTGCAGAGTTAAGATTCTGAACAAGTGCAGTTGTAGCTACTAAAGAATAGGAAAATTGTTTGTCTTGCAGTAAGTGGCTTGGTGTTGCTATTGATTCTGCTTTGTCAGCAGTTCTGATAGTAAACAAACGGTCTTCCAGAAATACCAAGTCACTGTTCTGCTGTAGCTATGGAGCTCCCAAAGTAGCAGCATGGGCTTGCTAGTAAAGAACAAGCTTTTACAAGGCAACTGGCTTCAAGAAGCTCAACCGTCATAAATGCATGTATCTGGTAGCTTTGCTCTATGAAGTTTTTTGGACATCTTTGAAGCCGGTCTGCTACATAAAGGAGGGTCTACTAATAAATTGAATAACTTCAGTATTTAATGCTATATTCTCTGACTTTTGAAGCATGTAGGATTTACCATGAGTCAAGACTTGGGTTGCCTGTGTGTGTACTGGAGGAGGGAGCAGGAAGGTTCACAAAGATAAGGGATCAGTCTGCAGGTGGATAAGCATATAATGCAGCATTCGATGGGTTTAGAAGCCCTGGGGTGTTTCCATCTCAGCTGTGTCCCTGGCCACAAAGTGCCTGACTTTGGCTAAACAACCTGTTTATTCCTTCGACATGTTTCTCCCCCACTCTCTCCTGGAAATGCTGCATTCCCTCCTCAGTCCCCAAAGGCTTAATTCCCTTTGAACGCAAAATCTAAGTGACAACTGCTATTCATACTTCCAGGAGAAAACTCCTAAAGGAAAATTTGCACATTCCTCAGGGTGCGGTACGCTATCTCCCTTGTTTGCGGAGTGGATCTGAGAGGGGTCGCAGCTTGTTGAGGCACCAATACATGAATATAATGCAAGTTTGTAGCAATTTTGGACACCAAGTGCTGTTCTAACTCTTACTTGAGTGCTTTGTTTCCTGTCGTTTCCAGCTATTTGAAGACTGAGCGGAGTCTGGATTGCCTAATCAGGTGGCCCGGTTGGAATTTAGCAGGGTATTGAAATATTTGATTTTATTAGTGGTACTCTTAATAATTACCCTTCAATCTGGGGCATATGCTGTCAAAATAACTTGGTTGGTTTTCCACTTCACATCTTTTAAACTACTTAATTTTACTAGCTGGAAGTTGAGATTGAGGTGATATTGACTTATGTTATTTTGAACAGGAAGACATTCTTGTTCAACCTAGGAGGCTGTACTTAGATCTGCTGTGAGAGCTACCGTGCCTAGGGCTGTGCTGGAGACAGCAGGTCCGGAAAAAATCCTTACACCTTTCATGTCAGGAGGAAGGACAGATGTAAGCCTTTTACTTTTTTTAGGTAAGGAAAAATGAAGCAGACCATGCTAGATCTGTGACTTGGACAGAGGAGCGAGGGAGGAGAGGGAACACCTTGCAAGAAATTTGTTTGTATGTGGACTCAGTTTTTCAGGAAATTAATTTGGCAGAACTAACTTTTATACTTATTTTGAGACGCTAGCAGCACAAAGAGATATATCAACAAAACGAACCTTAAAAGCCTTGGCACTTGTACAGTCTAAATAACTTCCTGTTACTTGCCATCCATAAATACCCATCTCTGTGCTGCTCTGAATTTTACCAGAGTATAACAACAAATTCAGAGCAGGTTTTTTGTCTGGGTTTGGTTTTTGGGGTGTGTGTGTTTGGTTGTTTTTTTTGCTGTTTTGATACAGCTGTGTTAGTTTGTAGGGCATTAGATGTTTAAGGGGAAGAAAAGCTAGCTGGTACCTTTTATACTTCAAGTGTTGCATTAGGCTCAGTCTTTTATATTTCAATCTGTTATTTTGCATGGGTTGGTTTTTTTGTCCCTAGGATATCAAGCTCACATCTTAACTCAAGCTGGTGGCCTCCTGCATGGAAAGAAAGTGTTGCCACCCTCAGTTCTGAGGTTTTTCATCAAGAACAACTATAAGCTGGCATTTGCAGTTCACTTTATATGGTTTTCTTGTACACTCAGTGTCTTTCGTGTTTACTGAAGACGCACAAGAAATAACCTTTCACTTCCTGAACACTTCTGTATTTCACTTTTCCTCAAAGTATGGCAAAACAGAGGCTAATAATTTTGAAATTGCCAGAGCCCATCTATTTAGAGAGTTTAAAAGTTCAGAAGGAACCAGACAGTTAAATCAGTGAGCCTGACCTGCATGTATCAACCTCTGTTGTGACACTTTACAGCTCTATCACCTGTGCTGCAGCACTCTGTTTACAGGAGTTATCCTCTCCTCTGAAAACAAAAGATTACAAAATCACTGTTTTCCTTTTGCTTTTTCCTGCTATTGATTTGTGTTGCATTTGTATTAAACTGTATTTTTTTTCCTTATTTGAATCTTCTGCCCTTCTTTCTTGTTCTTAAGACTTAAGCTGAAGGAAGAGAAAGGTGCATTTGACTTAATTATTGAAGTAACAGCTGCAATTCCAAAACTTAGCACTGGCTGCCTTCCACTCTTTCTAATGGTAAAGTCTATTTGAGTGGTCTGCAGGCTGTAATGGACACCATATTCTTCTGAAATGCTGTTATATACCTCATGACTTTTCTAACTGTTTTTCTAATAGAAACATAAGTGCCTGGCTTAGGCAGAGAATGGCTTAAATGTATTTTGACTGTTCTGTATTGATTTTTAGAAAGTCTGTTAATAACTCTGTCCCCTAAAGACACGGAGTAGTCAAGAGTTTATCCAGATTCTGGAAAGTGCTGGTATATTCGGAGAAAAGGAACTTGTCCAATCCCCATTTTTTGAAGGGTTATGACTGTTCATTGCCAAGAAAACTTCTAATTGTGTTCATGCTGCTGTGTCACTGCCCTCATGAAGGGAACGTAGAGGTTGTGTTTACTGATATTACAGAACAAGCCCCCATAGCCCAATGAATGTGTTGTAGGTAGATGCAAGTCACTAGCATGGGCATTACCAACTGGGATTCTCACCTGGAAGCCTTTGTTTTACCACCAGCATCACCTGGAAAAAATCAGCTTGTGGTATTTTATATCAGCACTTAATTTACTAATAATTCATGGCCAAGAATGCCTTTCTTATAAGTGTGGAATTGATTAATACAGGGGAGCATGGGTTTGATTTCACTGTCAAAGCCACAGGTGGTAAGTGAAAGGACATATAGGGGTAGCTGGCTTAAAGAGCTTAATTTTTGCAAAAGAAGAACAGCTATCTTCTGCCAAATTGAAAAAAGTCCTGTGGGTTTTACAGTCCTTTCAGCTTCCTGTACATGTGACTTGCAACACGGCCAAGTTACATCTATATAAGCAAGATACATCAGCAAACAGAGGGCTCGCTTGGCTTAAAAAAAGGCACCTTTCACGTCCTGAATACTCAGTATGTGCCAGCACAGCCTTAAGCAACTAAAACCTAAGATGCTGGTGATGTTAGTTGTTAGCTTGGCTGTGTACAGATTAACTGTTCACCCTTTGTTGGTATTGACTGAAAGTTTACCTTGCAATAAAAGTGTGTTGTATCTCCAGGTTTAATAACACTGTGTTCTTGGAAGTTTGCTGTCGAATTAAGTGAAAAATGAGCCCACGTTTTTCTTGGCTTACAACACGTGTGCGGAGGGAGGAGGTAAGCAGTGCTGCTGGGGTATCGTTGAGGCCGTGGTGGTTTCACGTTGCAGATCACAGCAGTGTTATCTTAAGGCACTCCTGTTGTGGCATGTCACCCCTTCAGTTGAGCAACTCATGTGCTCTGATGGATACCTGTTCCGGCTCAGAAGACTTCTCATCAGCTCCTTCCCCTGCTTTCCACAGGGATGGGCGAACTTGAGCACTGTGTTGTGAAAATCCTGCCTAAGAAATGCCAATATGCTTTTAAGTGGAAGCAGTTTTAACTTCTCCATATAGCCCAGCATACACAAAACAGTTTTCTCTAGACTTGAGTTGCACCACAGCATCTACCTATTGACGTGCTTTATGCGTCATTTAGCATGTAGAGAAGCATTTATATAGAACCACCCTCTCGCTCTGTGTACTTGGAGAATTAATTTATGTGACAAGGGCAGGACCTGCCAACCTATAAATCTATGGTAGGACTCTCTTTAGGGAGAGAGATCTGGATCATGCGTTACCTTCACCTCTGCTATGCTGGCACAACCTTATTGCATGCCTTGAGATTGTTTCATGCTTTCTTTGATGAACAAATTCCTTAGGACTTTTTCAATCCACTATATCTTCATTACTTAACTGCTTGATGAAGTTTAATTAGCAGTTAATGTAAACTACTGTGCTTGTTTGCGTACATATATGCTGTGAACTCCGAAGTTCTACGCAAGTTCAGTTTCGCACAGGCAAATCAGTGCATATCAGTGAAGCTGAGTAATTACATAAAGAACTTAATTTGTCCCAAGCTTTGTGGTGAGTTCAGCCTTTAAAATACAGCTGAGATGCAAACCGCTGTCTCTTCCTGCTAATTTTGCTGAAGCTGGCAAAGGCTTTTGTTAGAACTGCAACTTTTTTGCATGGCTCCGCCTGGAAATAAGATGTGCCACGCATTTCAGCTCACATTTTTAAAGCAATTTAAGCAGCACTTGTTCTGCATTCAAGTCCAAGCCAGCTTGCACATATGTACACGACCGCTTGAGAAGTACCATCCCCGAGGTGTTTACTGCTCCCTTTCTGTTGGCAGGTACTGCCACCCTCCCTGTGGTTGAACCATTGTATGCTTCCCTTTTTTTCCAGCAAAGACTGATGATCACCAGTAAAATAGTAACAACTTCACTAGGCTCTGCTCACAGCCAAAGTAATTTTAGAAATGTTTTAGGTTATGTCCTAATGACTGAATTATGCTTTAAAAGAAAATCCTCTCTTAGATACGGTTTAGAAGTTTTTAAAAGCAGCGGAGATCAGTAGCTTTCCTAGACCATTTCAAGGTGTTTGTTTTTCAAAACCTATTGGTACTCACTTTCAGAGACAGGGAAAGTTGAGAGTAGCTTAATTAGCAGGCAAGACTGACATAATGATTGTAATCTAGTAAACAAATACACACTTATGGTCCTTACAAAGCTATTCTGCTGGTTTTGGTGGGGCATTTCATGGTGTGTACTCAAAGAGGGCACAGCCTACAAACACTGACATAGAATTTCCTGAGCCCCAACCAAAGGCTTAAGAAGAAGCTTAATATGTTATATCTCTACGTTAATAGAGATTAATTTTTCAGGACTTAACTTGAGAATCAGTCTCTTCTTAAGCGTACGTAATATGGCATACAGGCAAGTTCTGCAGAGCAGCAAGCAGTCTACTCCATGAACATCCCATTATAAAATGTACTAAAATGGGGTAGTTCCTTTCTTTCACCTGTCTCAGCCTCATCCATGATTAGGGATGAGCTATAAAACGTCTTTTAAAGGGGTAGGAGGAGAAGGTACCTTATTGGGCATTTGACCGGAGAAGTCAAATAATGTGGAGATGTGTGGGTGTTCTTCAGTAGTAAGCATTCAGCAATAAATTGATGACTTAGAAATGCTGTTGGAGAGTTCTGTCTTGATTTTGCATACTGAGTCCAGCACCAGGTTTTCTTAGTTTACAGCTGAGTTTAATCTTCCTGGTTTGATTTGCATTTGATCCCGTTAATTTCTGTAAGCTGTGACCTTAAAAAATTAGCTGGTGTATTTTTTCATGTGTAAGCATGAGTAAGGGGGGGGGGAGGAGGGGCTCAGACCAATTCATTTTGCATTAATTTTGTGCTCTTTTCTCTTTCATGTCACGATTTTATAGCTGTGATCTTGTTCTAAGTTAAAGGCACTGGATTTAGGAAAAGAAAAATCATAATTTGATCCTGATTGGTTTTTTGTAAGGCAAAATGTCATCTTATGCTTAAGAAGACAAATAACACTTTTAATTTGTACACCAAACAGTTCTTTCATGATGAAGAGGCTGGAGCATCTTTCATGTAATACTTCAGTACTGTGAGGGTGGTCAAACACGGGACCAGGCTGCCCAGAGATGCTGTAGAGTCTCTGTCTGCGGAGAGATGAACAACCCAACTGGGGACATCCCAGGCAGCCTGCTCCAGCTGCCTCTGCCTGAGACTGTGATATGGAAGTTGTGGTTTAATAAAATTAATACCTCAATACGTCCATTTTTAATTTAATTCTGTAGCTGGATTTATTGCCAGATTAAATTTGTGTGTTTCAGTCCTTTAAAAAAAAAAAAGATAACTACTACTAAGGAATGGCTTGTTATTGGAATATCTGACATGCTTATTCTGTTTCTCTTGCCACATCTGTTTGCTCTCTTGTTACAGTAAACAGAAAAGAATCTGCAAGATTTAAAAATGGTGGTTTTGGCTTCTGTAATTCTCAATTAAGCTTTCATCATTCCTAGCTAAAATGGCACGGTGGCTCTTTCAGAGTTGTTGTCAGAAGTATTTTTCAGGAGTCTAGGTTAAGTATGTGATGATAACTATCAGAAAACAAAGTTTAAAGCAGCTTAAATGAAGTCCTTTGCCCTGATTTCAGTGACTTCTGGTCACAATCCATTAGCTCTCGGAATTTCTTGAGGCAAAACCAAAGTGGTATGGTATTTCCAATGTGTTTAACACTTAACAAATCAGGTCTTCTATTATCATCAAAGAAAAAAAAGTAGAGCAGTTTTTCTGAATCTCTCTTGAATCTCTGAGTGTACTTTTGCATTCTTGCTATGATTGATAACGAAATAGTGGCACTCAGATTTCTCTCTCTTTGCAGATGTTAGGAATTGAATTCTACTCTTGGTGATTTTGTGGAAAAGGCTTGTGGCCTTTTTGCTTAAATTCAGGTGAATTTGCTCATGAGAGTGTTTTCTGCATGTCTTGTTCCACTAGACTTTCAGATTTTCAAAACAGATTAAGAGATTAATTGTGCACTGAACACTGGAGCGGAGGGAAAAAAGGCTATGGGTCCTTGTTGGAAGCCAATGGATACTGAGAGTCAGCTTTCTGGTGGCTTGGTAAGAAAAGAGAAAATGAGAAATTTAGGTTCTCATAACTGTACGTGTTGTGCATTTAAAAAAAAAATAAAATTGTGCATGAGCCTTTTTGACAACCATTATTGAGAACCTCTTCTGCTCCAGAACCTGTGGTTTTAGAGGAGCGGAGTGGCGTGGAGTGGAACGGACTTGGTATGAACATCCTTGTTCCACGTGGGTGAAGATCCTGCCAGAGCAGAATATATTTTAACATCTCCATATGTTATATCTCCAAAGATGATCTCCCACCCTGAGTGCTGGCATAAGACACATTTTGGAGTGGAAAGGAGAAATTGTGGGGAGCGCTGAAATCCCCTCTTCCCCCCTGCTTTATGCCGCAGAAGTCTGTGAGGATGGAGTACTGCTGTAGGATTATCAGCTGGGTTTGAGTGGGATCTGTGTAATCCTCAGGACACTTGAGAAGTGGTTCCAGGAGCTTCCAGCACGGCATTCAGGGAGATACAAAGGTGATGTTCGCTGGGTGGGTTGTTGTGTATTGTGGTGGTAGTCATTGTGATGCACAGACATGGAAGTGACAAGTTCTGCACTGCTGACTTGTTTAATGTCTATAGACCGGCAGCACACTGGGGTTTTCTGAGCTTATTTCCCCTTAAGAATGAGGGATATAATTTTTTTTTTTTCTATTTGCATGGAAAGAGCGTCTAGAATGGTATAGAGAAGCGCAATAGCCTGTTTTTAACTGCAGATAACCTTATATATTAAAGGTAACCACTGCATATACACAGAATTTGCGTACTTAAAAGGAAATGTAGCTTTGTAGTTTCTGGTTAAGTACGATTTATGTGCTTTTAGCCATTTGAGAAAATGAACCGATTGTACTTTGCAGCATAGAAGTAAACACCAAGGCAGAAATGCAGCTTGGTTACAGCCAGATTTCTAGCTTGTAAGACACAGGGAAAGATTTTGATTAGTTGTTTGAAAAGCAGGGTATTTCCTCTCTGTGAAGTTCGTATGATAATTCTCAGATTGCTTAAGAAAATTGCTGGAGGGGTGATACATGCAAGTTACTACAGGAATTACAGATATTTTTTTCTAAAAAAAAATATAAATTTGTAGAGATCACTTGTAAATAATTTCTGTGAGTTTTCTCTGAAGTTTCTAGTTAACCTTTCAATATGGAGATCTGCTTAATGTAACTAATATTTGTTTCATGTTTACTAAAATACTCTTTCAGTGTGTTAGGTTACAAATCAATTTTTTTTTGAGTGGTCTTTAAATTCTGAAACTAGTCAAGCATTATGATTATTTTAATGTGTTGATGCATTTTGAGTCAGTTTTTCATGGGATAACAGCCTTCTGGCAGTTACAGTGACTTAGGGCAGTGGTTTGGAGTGAAGCTTCTAGTCTCCCTAAAATCCACAGGCTTCTGTAAATGATGAGGAATGCCTGATGTGGTATCACTAGTTTTTGTAAGGGCTAAACAGTTTAAGACTGGGGATATTTGTATATTAGAATAAACCAACCACATAATGAAACTTGAAAGAGATTTTGTTGTTAAGAATCCTGCGTGTTAACTTGCAATTAAATTTCTAAGTTGCTTTTAAGGTCAGAAAAAAGGAAGTACTTTTATGGTTAAGAGTATTTAAAGCTAAGGCTTAAGTAGCCATCTTGGACTGCTGAGCTAACAGGCTGTGTACTCGGCAGTTAGTGTACGCACGGTGCACCTTCTGGTTTTATTTTTCATTATTTTCTACAGAAGTGCATGTGCTTTAACAGACATATTTGGTCCCCAAAGTTTTTTTTCCTCTAAGTATTATTTGTAGGAAGTATTGCCCGCTACAGTTAAGTATTTATTGCCCAGAATAGCTGTGCTGTGGTATTTGCAAATTGTCTGGCTGCAGACCTGGAGCAAAGCATGAAGTGCCCAGCTGCTTTTTCAAAGTTCTTTTTCTCCATAGTTCTTAGTTTTGAAATCCAGGCTTTGGAATTGTAATTGTAAAACATCCAATTTCATCACAGTGTATAAAAACAGGGGAGAGGTGTGATTTAAAGTTCCTCAGACTTGCCTCTCTCCTTCTGTTCTTTTTTTCCTCTGTCTTTCCTAATTTCCTGGCGGTGGGGTTTCACGGGAGGACCTTCCTTTTCAGTTTTATTCACTCTTCTGTGTTTTCTCCTTCATAGAAGTACGAAAAGGAGTACACGGTGTGTGAAGCTACTGTCTCTGTTTAGTTGAAGTTAGAACCGAGTCTTTGTGGCGAATAATTGATTTTGTCTACCCTTCCCCCCTAAATTCAGAAGATTTTGTCTCTCATGGTCTCTTAGACGCAAAATATATTGTTAGTTCTGGTATCAAGTTCAAAAGGGGAAATATGAAACCCCAATTCTAGAGCACAGTTCCTGTTTTTTCTGACTTGACAGTTTGAGCTTGGACTTTATTACTGCTGGTTTTTCTTAGTTTTGGAAGGAGGCAAATGCTGTTTGATAGTTAAGCAAATGGGTCAGTCTGGGCATGATGTTTATCTGTCCTCTCTCTGTTCTGAGTTACGCTGAAAACGTCCCCCAAACTAGTCATGTTACGCTTTTCTTGGCAAAGAAGAGCAGGTGGTGATGATTTTTAAGGCTAGCACAACATAATACAGAGAAAAAGTTACTATTAATAATTCATGCATAAGGTACCTCATAGAGTAGTGCAAATATAGCACTCAGAAACTTGGGACTCCCATAAAATATGAAGTATTTTTTCTTAAAGGTTTCAGGATAGTGATTCTCCTCCTGCATTTTCTTTTCCCTTGATTTCCAAAAAAGCCACTCAACCCCAAAAGAAACATACTGTTGTTGTTTTGTCAATGAGAAGTGAAGATGTAATAAAAACTTGACATAACTTCTGAAGGCTATATGTGCTGATTAACTCTATGATGTTGCTTTGCTACCACTCGCCTCTCTCTCTTCTTCCCTTTGTCATTTTCTTTATGCTCTCTTTTAAGGTATGAGTGTGAAAATTAAGTTATTTGGGTTAGGGGATATTACTGCAAATTTGACAAAGACTTTGGTATATATAATTTTTAAGGACATAAATAGTTCTGGAGGACTGCTTATGTATATAAAATATACAGGATCACCTATTGCCCCCTATAGTGTATATGTAGTATTAAACAGATTGTAATTGATATCTGATTAGCTTGATTAGTCTTGATTAAATTGTACCTCTATTATAAAGGTTTTGTAATGGCTTTTCCATTCTCCTCTGTTTTGATCGTAAATGTATAGTTGAAGTACAAAAGTTACAAGCTTAACTATGTGGAAATTCCCTGTATGTGACCACTAGTTCCTGTAAACTCCAGTAAATAAGACTAAGACTTCTTTTAGAAGGGTTTTTCTCTGATTTTTTTTTTTTTAGTGGTTTGAACAAAGTGTGGCAGAGATACTGTGTTCAGAAAGCCTGTCTACACAACTTGTGGATTTCTAGGAGGATGGTCTTGTTAGAGGGCGACTCAGTAACTTGGCGTGGTTGCAGCTAGGAGGGGGAGAGGGTAGGAAAGTATTTTGTGAAGTGAGATGCTTGGTAATTGCCGGTTGAACTTTTTGAGAGTGATTTAAGCATGACAACTCCTTAATTTCTAGTCCTTTTTAATGTTGGCTTTCAGTCCTTTTGTAGCGTAATCCTGTGAATTATTTACTTAGAAATGATCACTGAAGGTTGAAGGAACATGTAGAAAATTCTGATGAAACTTTAGTGGTGATCATTGGCACACACGACCTCTCCATCCTGGAGGTCTCGAGATCAGCAGTGGTGTTGTCCACTATGTAAAGTAAGAGATGTTAGAGCCAGCACTGGGAAAGAAGATACAGCAGGAGGTACTCGGGGTGAGTCATACGTGTTTGAGTCAGTGCTAAAAATGATTGAACAAGAGTGTCCCTGCACAGCTATTTTTAATATTTGCTTACTCACATTTACTGTACTGAGCTCTTTACAGGAAAGGTAGTTAAAAGCTGTAGTAAGGCCTTAAAGCCACTTTTCATGGCAACAGCTTTATTGATTTCGAGTGATGTCTTCAGTCCTGCCGTTTCTGAGATTTTTAGGTCCTAGCATAATTCTTGTTCTGCTTGATGCTTCCAGAAGTACTGCAGTCCAGCATTCACAGCATTGCATCTCGACCTACACGGATAAATTGGCATCGAGACTGGATCTTACAATCACATCAGCAGTGGCACAGCTGAAGTGGTGAGAAGGGGTGGTGACAGGTAGCTTGGTAGTACCTCGAGGTGCTTTTCTACCTCACCAGGTGGAAGTCTGTTTCATAAGGGACATGATTTAATATAATAAAAAAATATTTCCAGGTTTTAGCCTGGAAATGGCTTATACAAGTCACAGCTTTTCTGTTGTAAAACCCTGCTTGCAATGTACATAATCCTTAGGGTGCTGCCCTTCCCAGGCCAGCAGCACGTTCAGCTCGTGGAGCTCTGATGACCAGTAAAGTGCAGCCCTGACTCCCTTCTTTACATATATGGATATTCTCTTCCTTCCAGCTGTTGACAGCTGTATTTGCAGGAGGAAGAAGGTTAGGAGGTTGCTTGGGGTGCGCATGTGTGTCATGGAGTTCAGTAGTGGCTTCCTGTTTACTGCTGCTGACTGAGGATTTGGGCTCGGGCCAGAGAAGGTGCAAGAGTGTGGCTGGTGGATTCGCTGTTACACAGGTCTGCCCCTGCCTCTCCCCCACCCTCCCCATCGCTTGGCAAGGTGTTGCAGAAATGACTGTAGCCACGGGTTGGGGTGTTTGCTGAGGAGCAGCAGTGGAATCGGTATGCTGGCTGGAAGTCGCTTTCTTTTGCTGCTGAAAAAATTTACCGGTGCACAGCCAAGTTCCTTGAGCTTCGTGTTGGCACTGGAGCTGGGGAGGTTGGGGTCGCAGCTTTTCAGACCAGAGGCTCTTTGGTTGAGCGTGGATAAACTGGGCCTGCTCGAGCTGTTGAAGCTGAGACAACTTTTGTTATCAGCCTCTTGGGAAGAAAGGCTGACTTGTGGCATGTACAGCTAATATCTTGGGACTCGTCAGTGGGGAGGAGCAAAGCAAGACCCAATGATTTGTCGGTATTGAATCACAGCAGCAGTGTAATGGTCCTGCATCCAAAGCTGCTGTTGTGAGAGAGGCATGAGAAGAAAGGGAGGGAGAACTGCAGCTAAGCAACGTCCGTTGCTATGTGCTTCTGGAGAACTGAAATAAGATTATACCTGGACTGAAAAGTGAATTGGCCATAAGCTTTTATGAAGCTGCTCTTGGCCAAAACTGGAAATTCAGAAACAGTGAGCTACTGTAAATTTTCATAATATAAAGACACTACTGGGAATGCAGATAGGCTCCTGAAAATGTAAACGGTTATGTGTTTTTTACTTCGAACAGACTTTATAGTTGTGCTTCGAAGAGTGCCACTTGATATTCTGAAATATAGAGTATATGTTACTCAGACTCTTTTTTTCAGCTGTCCTACATTGTGTAGGACTCATAAGAGGATGATTTTGTTGTTAAAGGCAAGACCACCAAGTTACCAGGCAGCAAGTGCAGAAATAGGACAAGCAAATATTTTCTGAAAAGAGAAATCATTGAACTGTAAATAAACATGAGATGATTCAGCCCTACCAGAATTTTGTGGAAGAGTTTAGTTGGATTGGTAAATGGGAAGAGGTGTAAGACCTTCTAGGCAGAAAAGTACTTAGACTGCCAGGTTGAAATTGTATGGGTTGAGATTCTGTGCATTGCCACACCTCTATGTCAAACGCTAAGTGTAGTAGAGTCTGTCTGGGTATGGATGTGTGTAAAGGCCAGCTTTAGTCATTCTGGGACCAAACCATCAGTGATAGGATAATTGCGCAATCTGCAGTACAAACTCTCAAATCCGTAACCCAAACAGGACTCCCTAAGGAAAGAAACAAAGTCCCTCTGCTCACCATTGTACACTAAAGCCACCGACGTGTCTTACCACCTTTGAACCACTGTTGGCACAACTCTGAGAGGTAAACATGTAAAATTTACTCCTATTTAGCTGGTTAGTTAAAAATAGCATATGTATTTGTCTAGGAGATTGAATGAATTGAGTGTAAATATTTAGTTTGCTTGATGGGGTGATACTGGGATATGGCTCGTAGTTGACAAAAGACTCACACCAGCAATTCTCTTAATTGTAACAAGTACACCATGTCAAGCCAAAGCGTTCACAATCAAATTGGATAGCAGGAATTCAGTAGAGAACTTGCTGAAAATAATTGTTAGGACTTCAGTTGGTTGAAAAAAATCCATAATTACTGATACGGTGTCTTGAAACACCGTGCTGCTTTGCTCAGATTATTAGTTCAGATGTGTGCAAGCTGAGGAAATGCTTATGTCCTGTGTTAATAGGTGGTGGTGGAGGAGTGGATTGGATTCATGGGTTCCTTCTCAGCCCGGTGTTCCTGCCGAACAGGCTGCTCGTGGCAAGGTCTGCCTGTGCTTAAACACTAAATTGTCGGTTACTTTAGTTGTCTCAGGAGAGAATACTGATACTAGAGAATATCAGGGTGTTCCTCTTTTTCAAGCAGAAAACAACTGTTAGATAAGACTTTTAACTGCAGCAGTTGGCAGCCTGGCCTTTGTAACATCACAGCTATCCCATCTTCTGAAGTCCTGTGGGAGAATCAGTATGAAACCACGAAGGCTGTGTGCTGTCTTAGCGTGCAGAGGGCATCTGAGATGTGACTGACACCATGTTTGCACTGAAAGGAGCAGCTGATGACTCTACGCGTGCACGTTGCGTGTGTGTGCACGTCAGTGAAAAAGCAGCAAGCACCATCTGTAGGGTTGGATGCAGGAGGCCAAAACAGCGGAGGAGGAGCATCTGACCCTGCTATTGGAGAGCCACCACAGTTCAGACTGCTTTTCAGTCACCAAAAGGAGGGGAGGCACAAGGATACTTGTTATTTGGCAGAGCTCAAGTTGTATACTTGGACAACTTTCTAATAGCTTCATTTGGCTTTCACCAATTGGCTTCCTTTGTTTCAAGTGACTTCTGCCAATTTACTTGTATTGGGTGATTTTTAGGAAGAAAAGAGCCTGCAGCTGTGAAAAATGATGATTTTTTTTTTTCCAGTCTTTGTTGCAGCTGGGATTGAAGAAAAAGGATTTAGGGTGAAATCTGTACCATGTCATTTCTTTATCACTTTACAGGTGATACTTAGGGTTTGCCTCCCCTTTTTAAAGTAAGGTAGGCCATATAAGGATTCCTTAAAGCCTGAGAATATAAAAGTAATTGCAAGCAAACTGAAGTATATGCTGGGGGAGAGTCCGCTCATCCAGCTTTTGAATCTTCAATTTAGAGAGACAAGCTTAGATGCAGATGTCTGAGATCCCTTGTCAGTCAGAGGAAAGACTTGGAAACCTCATCTGACCTACTTCAGATTTCTGTTTCAGGATAAGATAAAATGCAGCTTGGACTTAATTGTCTAGATTGACAATGAGAGGAGCCTACAGTGTCTAGCTCAAAGGCAGATGTCTGCATTTAGCCAGATGTACAGGAACAGGACAACGTGCAGGTATTGCCAGGGTACCTTCTCAGCTCTGACTGGGAAACCTGTTTTGAACACAGCTTCTTTCTTAACAAACCATTTACCTGAGGCCGAGGTGAGTAAAGGTCATCGCAGACTCATTTTTCAGCTGTTACCCATACTGTTCATTTGTGGGAGAATAGGTGTAATCATGCTCTGCTTTTTGAAGAGAAAAGATGAGTGCCTACCCCATTGCTTTTCAGAGACTAAAAATAAACCAGTTTCAAGTTTTATCACTATGATCCTTTTTCTCTAAAGGCCAGTTTATACACCATTCTGTGTACTCTTCTGTTTTACACACACTGGCAGCCACCCCTTGCTGGTCTTTGGGATGCTTGAAACGAAGCATGAAAAGTCTTTGGTGGCAAGGCTGCAGCATGAAGCACAGCAGTCCTTGCAGGGACCTTGTGGATGAGCTGACCCGCTGCCTGCCCTGAGAAGCTCTGACCTTGGTGAAATGGTGAGGAGAGCAGAAAATAAGCCAAAAATAAATCCATAAAATGGACTGAATGGACTTAGAAGAGGGACTTCAGTGTTGTGTCTCATTTTGCTTCAGACAAGCCAATTAACTAGTTGCAGTTCCTTCCTCTGACTAATAGGGATAAATGTGTTTACAGCTAACCATTGATAGAGGTGTACTCTCGTGATTAGTCAGTAATAAAAAATAATTGCTATGTGTGTTTATTCTAACAGATGGGCAGTAAAGAACTGTATTTCCCAGTCATGTTAAAATTTATGTCTCAATGGCAGTAAATCTTTCTCATCACCAGTCATGCACATTGAAAAATACACGCAGGTATGAGCATGCCAGTGGAAACGCACTGTACTGTTGAGAAGTAGTTACTTAAATTAAAAGCTAAAAAATACAATTAGCTTCAAATAGCAATGTCAGAACTTGACTTGGTTTTTTCTTTCTGGGGACTGATCTTTCTTCTGGTCTCTGTCATGCTGGTGGGAGCCAGTAGGAAATGCCCTTTAAATGCATTTAATGGAGCAGTGCAGTGTTAGAAAGCAGTTGTCAGGCTGCTGGCACGGTGCTGCCTTGGCCCCTGCTGGCATCTCCTGAACGCCCATCCCTTGTGAAACCCCTTGAGTTTGGTTCAGTGAGATTTCTCTTGAGCCAAAGAAAAACCCACCAAAGGGTAGGTAGCTGAGCCAAATAGACCTCGTTAGTTTGGTTCAGCATGCATGGATAACAAAATACAGTGTCTGGAAAATGACATTAGGACTTGTTAGTTGAAATGATAAACTATCTGCAGAGACCATTCCTATTCTGAAGCCCACCCGCTCATGTGTATGCTGACCTCTACATCAGCCTTTGCCTTTCAGAAGAGCAAATACAGCATTTGAGCCGCTTTGTGGTCCTCGCAGTTTGGTGAGCGGCTCCTCTGTGAGCAGGCAGCCCTTGTCCCAGTGTACGGGTCCTGTCCCCAGGTGTCATGTGTGGAGGCAGAGGTGGGACTTGTGGGAGGCCTCTTCCCTGGGTTAGCTTTTTAATGTGAAGTGCTAAGCTAGTTGCTCTCCTCCAGCTTTTTTAAACTTACAACATTTCTTCTATACAGAGTGAACCAGTAGTTCAATAACTTTCCTTAGGAACTTTTTGATTTGGGAAACTCCGTATTGTTCACTTTTCCTTGAACATGCCGTTGGTGTACCTACATGGCTAAATCTAGATTTTTTTTTTTTTGCCTTACTGTTTATTGGAGCTTTAATTAACCTGAATGCCTTCAGTTTTCAAGTAATAGCTCCTCCTTGCTACATCTACCACCATTAGAACATTTACCCTCAATTTGTCGACTGCTTTAGCGCTAGTGAGCACAGTAGTACCCCTCTTATTTTCAGTGTGACTGCCATGTGCTGTAGTGAGAATAATGAAGCCCAGTGTCTGAGAAAGCAAAAGCTGCTTCAAAGTACAGTTGTTAATAGGTGTAATAAGACAAGATTGAAATGTTACCGTGACTAGCTCTCCTTCATTAGTTTCCCAACAAATAGCTTTTAGTTGGAGGTTGGTGTATTTGATTTTCAAAGCTCTGGGTGGCTTTGGTGTAGCTACTGTAGAGCTCATTTCTTTCTGTAAATTGGTCTCAGATGGCTGTGGCTTTCCATGGCAACATTTGCTAACTTTTTTGTAAGAGGACATCTGCGTATGAAGGAGCAGTTTCCTCAGACTGAGGTACTGGTAGCTCAATGTCCAGGATGCTCTGGTGGCCTGCATGGTGTGGCCAGTCGGATGGGCAGGGAAAGCTGGAGTCGCTCTGCTTACAGTCATGGAGAGGAGAGCTACAATCTGTTCTCAAATGTAGTGGTGGTTTGCATGATGTAGCAGAAATCGTAATGCAGCTTGTATCTGGCAGAGGAAGAGGTAATGCTGCTTTTTGGACTAGCACTTCTAGCTTTCTAGACCTGGAAGTTCAGTCTGGCGTTGAGCTTTTTTTCATTTTGATAGTAGTAGGGCTTCACACTGTGGAGAAAGACCAGCTGCAGTCCCCCTTGAGTGCATCTCAGTGAAGGAATGCTGAGTGAGTGCTAGCAGTTAGTTGGTGTTGCCATATTCTTCCCTTATGTAGATACTGGGAGAAAGGAGGGGGAGAGAAAAATGGAAGCTAAGCTCTCTTTCTTCCTATTGCTGAATTTTGCTCTGCCAGGTGGCATATTTTCCAGGAATTATGTTCTGCCTGAAGGACAGAGGTGCCACCTAAAACTTCTTCGTTGTTGATGATGCATATTTTTCTGGGTTTCAGTAGTTGTGTTGGTTGCAGCATGGCCACAGGCTGATCTGTGCAGTTAGGTTGAGCTCACTGAAAGAAGGGTGTGCTCCTGCTAGAGGAGCTTGGTGAGGTCGGGTGAGAATAGGAGGAGGAAGAGGTTGGTGGCTTTTGTTTGGTAGCTGTATGTAAGGCTGTACCTCAAAGTTTTTTTCCAAATTGGATTAACCTGGAGCCCTGTTGGGGTAAGACCGGAGGTGATCTGTGCTCAGATCTCAAATCCCATTGAAATTTTTCTTGTTGCTCCATTCCTGTTCTGTTTTACTGTGCATGATGACCTTTACAGATGTTTTTGCTCTGTGACTTATTGGACCACACAGCTACAATTAGCACCTCCTCCGCTACCGGAGCACCTGCTGCTTTTCAGAGATTTCTGCACTTCAAATCTCAGCTTTTTACTTGATTGTGTCGGAACTATATATATAGTGCCTGACAGAAAGGGCTTTAGTTGAGATGCTATCTTTAACCCTGACACTGTTTTTTGTACCATCTGGCCATACCTTCTCCAACCAGAATTGCATGCAGTGTTCCAACTGGGGCTACCACCATTACAGCAGGGTGATTGCAACTTAATAAAAGATGAGCAGAGAACAAAGAGGGGTAAGAGACTTTAAAGATCAAATTTCTCTTGCTGTCAATAGCAAATCCCAAGTTTGCTATGAAATTCTATGGTTTTGCAACTATATTGTAGAAAGAGTGTTGGTTAGGGGCCGTCTTGGTGGTTTGCTCTGAACAGAAAGGCAAAGATAACTGGTAAAGTTTTGTTTGCTTTTGTTTATGACTTGTTTTAAATGGTGAGCCCTTAAGAGTGAACTTTAACAATATCTTCTCACCACATTAAAAAAAAAAAAAAAAAAAGAAGGCCAAACCATCAAAAAACACTTACCAAAGTGCAAAGCCACCACAGGAAGCACGTGACTACCAGAAATCTTCGTGAACAAAGCAATCTAGGGGATTCAAGTGTCTTGCCATATGCAGAGTAGATGTTGACCACATCGGTAGAACTCTTTAAGGCCTTTATAAGTGATTTAAGTCCTTATGGCAACAAGTTAGTGACACTTGTTTTTAAACCAGGTAGAATGCAAATAGGTGCCAGTATTTCAGTTCATTCTTCTGAGGGCTGCTATGGTCAACTTGAGGTTGCTCTTCACCATCAGTAATTTCTGCTCCTTGGGAGGTGCTGGCGTGCCAGCACTGCTTCTGGGCAGCTCAGCCCCATGGCAGGATGATGCTGGGCAAGTTCCTCCTCTGGGGCAAAGAAATTTTGCTGTAGCAAAACCCGTTCCTTTTCTGAGGGCAGGTGACCTCCATGCATGTGGTGGCTGATGGCGTAGGGGATGAGGAGGGAGCGTGGGGCTTGCTTGCGGTCCCTCTTTGCTGCCACCATCGTAACGTGCAGCCTGTGCAGTTGGTGCTGCCCAGCTCCGGGGAGGAGGAAGCAGGTGGTGGAGAGAGCTGGAACTCGAGAATTGGGCCCGTGTGAACCTCATGAGGTTCAGCAAGGCCAAGTGCAGTCCTGCATCTGGGTTGGGGCAACCCCCCGATAGCAATACAGGCTGGGGGATGAAGAGATTGAGAACAGCCCTGCTAAGAAGGACTTGGGGGTGCTGGTGGATGAAAAGCTGGACATGAGCTGACCAATGTGTGCTTGCAGCCCACAAAGCCAGCTGTATCCTGGGCTGCATCAAAAGAACCGTGGCCAGCAGGTCAAGGGAGGTGATTCTGCCCCTCTACTCTGCTCTTGTGAGACCCCACCTGCAGTACTGCGTCCAGTTTTGGGGCATTCAGCTCTGGAGCCCTCGGCACAGGAAAGACACAGACCTGTTGGAGTGGGTCCAGAGGAGGGCCACAAAAACGATCAGAGGGATGGAACACCTCTCCAATGAAGAAAGGCCGAAACAGTTGGGATTATTCAGCCTGGAGAGGAGAAGGCTCCAGGGAGACCTTATTGCAGCCTTCCAGTACTTAAAGGGGGCTTATAAGAAAGATGGGGACAAACCTGTTAGCAGGGCCTGTTGTGATAGGACAAGGGGTAATGGTTTTAAATTAAAAGAGGGTAGATTTAGAGTAGATACAAGGAAGGAATTTTTTACAATGAGGGTGGGGAAACACTGGAACAGTAAGGTGGTAGATGCCCCGTCCCTGGAAACATTCCAGGTCAGGTCGGACGGGGCTCTGAGCAACCTGATCTAGTTGAAGATGTCCCTGCTCATTGCAGGAGGGCTGGACTAAATGACCTTTAAAGGTCTGTTCTCACCCAAACTATTCTATGATTCTATAAGAGTCTCCATTTTGTGATACAATTTGAAAATGAAAAGGTTAAGAACATCTGTAGCTGCTCTCAAGGAAGTGGCTACAAGGCTGAACACGAGGGAAATGACCGTGTGTGGTTACTGTGTTGGGAACTTTGCTAGAGTGGTCTGTGAACAGCCGGTGAGTCCTAGAGGAGGGGAGCTTTGCAGTAGCTCTGTGGTCACCAAGAAGCCCCAGCCCCTTTGCACGTTTTACATACTCTCGAACTAGAAAGCTGTAGAGTGTGAAGTCCGCCTACTCAGGCCATTGGTATTTGGAGGAACTATTGCTTCTCATTCTACCTCTTGTGTTAGAGGCTGCGGAGTGGGACATGAGAGACCCAGGCTGGTTACCAATGCTGGCACTGATTTCCTGGGTAAGTGGGCAAGTCATTTAATTTCTCCTTCTCTACTCATTTGCAGAAGAGACATGCTGATAATGTTTCTTGTGGTGTCTCACCAGTCTTGACTTTGCTAGACATCAGCTGTTTGTTTGTTTTGGTTTGTTTCTTACTAAAGATCTAAGACATGATCGGAAATCCGGCTGCTGTCATAATAAATCTAAGCTTGCTTTTTCCTTAAAAGCAAGTAAAATGTAGGATTCCCTCGTTGAGGAGCACCAGTGGAGATGATCATTGTACCTGAAGGGATGTATCTTCTCGGTGTTGTGCTAAAGGTGATGTAGTGGTATTGCAAGAAAAACAACCCCCTCCCAGGTACACTCTCAGTCTAAGTAATTATCCAGCAGAGCAGGGCTGAGTGTGGAACAGTGTGGTGACAGGATGGCCCGTCTAGGACCTGGGATTCATAACTTCTCTGCATGCATAGGCTGCTGAGGAAATTAAATCAGTTAAGTGAGTAAGGTGGAGATGGGATGGACTGTGGTGTATAAAAATTTGGCTTATGAGGAGAACTTGGGGGAGAGCCTGTAGATGCATAGTGGGTCCCCAGACATCAGGTTTCTTCATCAAACACTTCAGCATGGTGACATCTCTGAGATTTTAAGGCTCAGGAGAGCAGAATGAAGTGACCTCTCTTTCTCCAGTCTGGTTAAAGAGGAGAGTTGTTCTGCAGTTACAGACCTTCGTCTGGAAGATGTGGACAATGAAGGTGCTTTGTCTGCTTCCTGGTGGCTTTTCTTGTTTAGGAGAACTGCTGGTAGTCCCTAAATATTCAGGGAGCAAAGGGACCTTGAATTACTAGGTCATTTTGTGGAGGAGAAAAAAGGTAGGTGTTGAAGGTTTGTAGAAGTCCTATCACATTGTTGGACAATGAATGCCCCTTGTGCTCCTAAACCCCAGCACGGTCCTGGCCGGATGGCTGCTCTTGCCACATACATGCACGGCACAGTGAGTCGTGTGATGACGTTAGCCCGCTGTAGTCTTCCAGTCAGCAGAGAATGTCGCATGTGTCGTAGTGGTTTTTCTTCTTTCTATGTTTGTTTCTACCCCTGCCTTTCTGATGGATCTGTGCAACGACTACAGCGTGTTTTCCTCCCTTGGAAAAGGCAGAGCCTTTCCCTGGGCTTCAGCACCTCCTCGTAGACTTAATTGATGTGCTGACTTTTGGCTTGGGCATACGACCAAAGACTCTTTGAGTCTTTGAGTTGAAAGAGTTACCGTGCGTTAGCAGAGCTGATGTACGTGACCCTGTGTTCGTTCTGCGTGCCCCAATTGTGGAGCACACTATAGTAGCTTTCACTGAAGTTTCAGCTTTTAACTGGGGCATGAAGAGCACATGCTTAGTCTTGCCACATCCAGTTCTAGTAACCTGATGAGGATCACTTGCCAGGTAAGCCCAGAAAGAATAAGCTTTGCATACATTTAACACTTTCTCTTCCAAGAAAATGTGGATTTGGAGGTCTTTGCCACATCGACTGATTTTCCTGAAAGTTTTTCCACGCATCTGAACTGAACTTCAGGAAACCCCTTAAATCAGTGCAGTGCCACCAGGAAGAGGCCGCATTTCCTGAAGATCTGCTTCATTGCCGGGAAGATGATGTGGCTCTTTGCCAGTGAACTTCCATCACATCTGAAAGGTGCAAACTGCTAGCTGCGTGCTAGCACAGAGACAGAGTGGGAATGTAGGTGAGTGGCATGGAGGAGAACATAAAGGAAGGAAAAGGATCATTAATGCTGTGTCCCAGGCAGGAATAAAAACAGATTGTCCGTGCAAATCTCTTTAAGGCTGGAATCCCCCTTCAGTCCCATTAGCATCAATCTTAGTAATAAGGATCTTTTTTTAGATAGTTGGCTTGTGGGAAAAAAAAAAAAAAAGAACTTTCATCTAGTTTGCATGTAATAGGTTTTGGAGCATTGGCTACATGGTAATTACATAAAAATCATGTCACTGTTTGGTAGGTTTCCATGATGGCTTGAAGCTTGGTACATGAATATGTTTACCTCCAAGGAAATTGATACTTCTTTAGCTGAAAAGGGGTTAGTATTGACTATACAAGGATATAGTAACAGATTGTAAGCTTCGCAAGAATTGTATCTTTTAAAGTTGTTGTTATACCAGAAATTGTGAATGAGAAAGGATCAAGTACACATTTATAGTTTAGAAGCAAACTATAAAAATTGTTCATCACTATTCCTCTCATAGAAGCCCAGTCTGTATCCAAAGGAACATCAGGCTGGAAAGATCAAGTAATACAGAGGAAAATGTGACTCTGTGCATGTGCTCATGCATCTGCAACAGCCATTGTAGATGGGACAATAAATGTGGTAAATTAACACGCAGCTTTCTGAGCGAGCTGAAAAACTTCTTCCCACATAGGTGACACGTCACAAAATTCAGAGAAGTAGCTGAAATTGCGTTGGAAAAGCACAGGAAACAAGCACGGTTAGTTCTCATAGTGCGACAGTGAATTGAGTGGGTTCGTAACGTGTTGGGTCTCGTCTGAAGCAGTCAGTAAGGGGATGCAACAGGAGTCTGCCTCCTCTGTTTTTCAGAGTTAGATTGCTAAAAATGGAAAAATATAACATCTGTTAATAAAAGTGTGTGAATAATGAAGGCTGGTTCACATACCTGATCGTATGCACCCTGTTTTTCAGTTCTTAAGAACTTTGCTGCGCATTAACTATTTTTGATGAAAATTTCCGTTATAAGTGCTCTCAGCCTGATTTTTAAAACAAAGTTTTACAACATAGATCAGTCATATCGCAGTATGAATACTATAGAAAAACCCAAGGGGAATTAGTAATTCTAGTTTTGGGGCAGAAGTAAACAGTATGTGGTGAGATCACTGTGAATAAATGAATAAAATAAATTAAATACTGAATTGCACATTCAGTGATAGAGGCCTGTGGAAAAAAATAGCATGTGATCACAAACATAAAGATGATGAAATATTGCATGTGCACAGAAAGGACTGAAATACAGTTAAAAAGGCAACCTCATTCTGTCCTGTAGTATTTTGGTTCTTGAATTTCCAAATACAACATTTTAAAAGCCTTTTTTCTTCCAGTGTGACTGGAAAGAAACATCCCCAGAAAAGAGCACAGATAGTAGTTACTATAGTTTATCTTAAATTATTTGTGATTAGCTAATGGGAGCGTTGAGAGTTGAGTTAGCGTAGCGAGCAGATCCATGGGTCAGAAGAAGACATGGGCATCATAGGCAGCAGGGAGGGTGGTGCTGAACATTTGCTGTCCTCAGGCTTACTTGGACAAGAGTTTTAGACCTGAAGGAGCTCTGTGTACGGTCATGTTCAACTTTAATGAGAAGTCTTTCACCTTTTTCTTTCCCATGAGCTTTACTTAATCGAGGCTGGTCCAACCTTTGTCTACAGTGGTGGTGGTTGTTCCTTCCCAGGGCTGCTGTGGGAGGGTGGTCGGTCACCGGTGCGATGGCCCCTTCAGTGATTTGGGATTTTAATGTGCTGCTTTGTCACCATTTGCTCTCGTATCGTTACTGTCGTTTTTTTCTTGTTAAAATTTATGAAGTTAAGTAGAGCGCCTCGGTTTATTTTAAATAAGTCTCTAATAGGTTATGCTAGATTAGGTGCATGTCCTATGTTGTACAAGCTGTGACAGGTTTCTTTACTAGTGTGTTGAAAAAATAATAATAATTGAGAACTTTTGGGCTGACATAAACTATGAGTACTACAAAAATGGCATGCCCTGCATGCTAAAGAAAAGACTATCTGTTACGTTCTTAGCATAAGCAATCATAAACATCCCCTGGCTCTGTCCTTGTCATGAAACCAGAAACCAAATTGGCTGAGAGGGGAAAAAAAGAGGAAGAGCTTGCAAATGGTGCTTCAGAGTTCTGGTTTGGTCAGAGTTTACCTGGGATTTTCCTCTTCTCGCATTTTAGGGACTTTTCCCCCCCGAAGCAGACCTTTCATCTTTGCATTTTGCTTCTGTGATCTTTGTTTATGGTAGAAGTGTGGCCAGCCCAGGGGTGGTGGTGTAGCAGGGCCGGCACGGGGGGGTCAGCAGCCGGCCAGAGTCTTGTTTTCCTGTCAGAACTCCCCAAAACGAGCAGGAAGCAAAACTTGCATTTTTAAATCCGAGCAGGTCTCAGTGCGCAGGTTTGCCTCTGGTTAAGCGTGGATGTGCGCTGGGACGCTGCCTCTCAAAACCTGTGCGGGTTTCGTGTTTTCCCTTTGCCCATTAAAATATTTTATGAACGGAAAATAAAGGGTGCTGGGTCCATGGGGTCCAGCTGGGCAGCACATGCAGGCAGCAGCTTTCAGGCAGCTGAGGGCATTTCTCTTGGCAGGCACGGCGGCTCTGCCATGCATCTCCTCCGTGTCACAGTGCATCTCTTTTGGGAATTGCGGCAGCTCTGCCAGGAAAAATTTAAATGCGTCCCGCTGAGAGCGAGAAAACTGTGTTGGGGTAAAAAACCCACAAATCCCTTGGCTGCTCAGATAAGGAGCTGGAGCAATGTGGCATCTATAGCCTTGTTTGAGCTCAGGTGAGAAGTTTTCTTAAAAAAAGCCCAGTGGAGCTTGGAGGCAGCATCTGTTGTTGTCTGACGTCTTGAAGTATCTCCCAGCTGACGCTTTTATCCTCCGTTTCCTTATTGCAGCGAAGGTCTTTTTGTGTTTCGGGGTATTTTTGTTGAGGGGAGGCTCTCAGCAGGGCCAGGTGCAGATGTCTGGGCTTTACAGGAGGCTTCAGAGCCAGGCGGGCTTGCCCAGGCTCCTCCTTCGACAACAGTGAATTAACTCTTCCTTCTGGTTCAAGGAGGATTTGTAAATAGTTTCTAAAGCATTTAATTTATGCCCCCGCCTTTTCTTTCTTTGATTTTTGAGGAGTACAGAGGCGTTAAGGGGTTATTTAACAAACAATGTTGTACATTTGTCTTTTTTCCTTAGAAAAGTTGGGACTGTTGGGCATGAACCACTTTTACAAAGGGGATCTTGGCCATGGCAAGTTATAGGCGGGAACGTGAGTTTTTACCAAATATTTTTCTTGCCCAAATTTTCATTAAGTCTTAATAGTTTCATAGCCAAACCAGAAACAAAATGATTTTGAATGACCTGCCTTTAGAATTCCGTCTCCCCATTTTTTTAACTTTTCATCTTTCTGGTACTAAAATTTTGTGAGTGCTTCATCTGTGTATGAGAAAAAAAAATACTTTCTGTGGGCCCAGATCTGTTTGTTGACCTCATCCAAAGAAATGATGTGCGGGTTTTGGCAATTGTGGGTGCATGGTTTTGGTTTTGTGCTTGTGTGCACTCAGAATCACTCATTTCACGGTTGTAACCCTAGCACGAAGGATGAATCATTGTCCCCCTCTGCTGGTGGTGCACCGGGCTGGGGGTTTGCTCACCCTGCCAACTAGCTGACTTACTGTGCAACTGAAATACAGACTTTTAAGAAGGTGGCAGGTATGTGTGTATACATTGGTCAGAATTTTAAATCACCAGAGAAACCTTTTGCTTTGGCAAGTGCTCAAAAGGCTGTAAGGCGTGTGGAGTTAACAAGCAGGATCTTGAGATTGGGCTGTCCTACCTTCCCCTAAATATTTTGCAGCATGCGTCACAAAAGACTCTTTCCACCATGAGAAACAGAAATCGGGTGAAGAGAAAATGTGCTTTGAAAAAAGCAAATTCTGTCCTGTCAGTCAGACTCCCAGCAGAGACTGAGTGCATCCCCGTTGTCTTATGTCGTGTCCCCTGGAGTAGTGCTGCTCAAAGAGGATGGGTTAAGTGCTGAGAAGTGCTGAAAGAATGAGCAGGGGAAAGTGGAGCTTGTGGTGCAGGAAGAGACCAGTGGAGCATGGTGCAAGCAAGCAAAATGCAGTCTGAGAAAGGATACAGCTGGTATCTGTAAGTTGATTAGGGAAGCATTCACAAGGGAGGGAGATAATCTGCAGAAGATACACAAAAACAGTGGTCCACTGAGGCTCTGAAACCTTGTAAGAGGCAGAGGATAAAAATCCCCTTCAGATTTCTGAGATGAAGCATGAGGGGTGTGTAATGTGATGCCTAAGATTGCAAGAGACCTAATGTAATGGCCACGGGGAGCTCTGAGTCACGCACATGGGACTGGGGTGAGCCTCGCACGGGGGACAGTCGCACGGCTGCCGGTACGTGCCTGCAGGCAGCGGGGTCTAGAGGAGCAAAGGGCTGCCATAATGCTGTCCTGGCTGGCACCAGGTGCCACGACCTGTACGTATGATAATATTACTGTGTAGGACTGGTAGAAGATGCTACTGCTGAGACAGAGCAGGAATTTGTCTTGTTCAAAGGAGACTTTTTTGGAAGATTAAGATGCATTTTTAAAAAGGTGAATTCCTGACATTTAGCATGGGAATATCTGGAAAACTTGTTAGTAAATAGCAAGTTAGAGATTGGATGTTGGTTGGTTTGGTTCATTCCCCAAAGCGTATTGTAAATGAAGCAGCACTTAAGGGTTTTTTTTTGGATTCTGGGAATTGCTGCTGCGATTAGAAACAAGAGTACGAGCTATTAAGCAAAACCAAAGAATGCTGTGTTGAAAAGCAACAATTTTGATTTATGAATCTGCGAGAAGGCAATGTTTTTTTATTTCCTTTCACATTTTAAAACGTCTGGACAATCTTTTTAATATTATGCCTACACAGACATTAAAATATATTGAGTTTCAGTTATAAGATATGTTGTTTAAAAGGGAGTATTTTCAATTAGATTAAAGCTAATATCTTTAACCTTTTGCATTTAAATTTTATGGTGCTGTGCAGAAATAATTACTGGCTTGTCTATGTGTTCCAGTAATCATGCTCTCAATTACTTCTCCCCCATATTACTGCTGAGGGAATATGTCTGGAAACTCAAATTTAGCATTAAAGTGGCATGGATGGAAGGAACATGCAATTTAATTGTAAATGTGCGCTAGGCTGTTAAATGTTATTTTTTTGTATGATAGTATCACGTTTGCTGGGCACTTTCCAAGCACAAGGGCAGCTTGTGTGGCATTGTCAGACTTTCTCCAGACTAAGCCTAAGGCTTATAAAGCACTATTCATTGAAGTCTGCTATATCAGATTAAGGCCTAATGCTGTTGCAGCAAAAACAATACACATTTAGTTCAAGTACATTTTGGCAGAGATAGGGGAGAAGAGAAAAAGGAGGGATGGAGAATATAAATGGAGGTGTCTTTCAGCCTCAGATGAGTGATGGGTGATGTATACCAAACCAGCAGTACTGTCATGTTCAGTTTAGACATGTTTTGTCACATTTAGTTTACTGTCGCACTTCATTAGTGACTACCCCAGGAGAAGCTGGTGGGACGCTTGATTTCCCCTTGAGAGTGTGGAGCCGTCGCTGATGGGCAGTGACGTGGGACCAGCGCCAGAACATGGGAGTCTCTCTGGAGATGCAGAATGGAGTCCCACATCCTCCTTCTCTTCAAGAAGTCCAGACTCCTTCCTCTTCTGGCTTATTCCCACGCCAGTGGGAGAGGAGCAGCCTGTCCACCTTTGGAAAGAAACATACACCCATGCCTTTCAAGCATGCCAGCATCATCTTTCACTGATGCTCTTACCATCAGGACTGGGATCAGGGAGACATCTTACCAGTGCCCACTCTTTTCCCACCTGCTTCTTGAGTATTCCTGTAGTGTCTCATTGATTTTGTAGTCCTGGTATCAGACAATACTTTAAATAGAAGCTCTGTCACACCTACATTAAAAAAAGATAGTATTGAAGTTTTCCCAGTTTGCTTCAGGTGGTAAGGATAGCCTCTGACTTTGGGTGGGACTAGTTTTGCAAACCAACCCCAGAATACTAATGTGGTTTGTGGTGTTAGATAAGGCTTAAAAAAAACAAGTAGGCTCTTGGAAGGTGCCTGTGTTGCTTGAAGGTAGTGAAGGCATGGGCTGCACTCATTGTGAACAAGGTTCCTCTAAGAGAAATATGACCCTTGCAATGATGCTCCCTTGAGTAGCTTCCTTATTCTCTGCCGCCCACCCAAGACTCTGCACCTTTCAGAGAGCAAAGGAGAATAAAACAGAGAAAAACCTGATAATCTGGAAGGGGAAGAAACAATAGACACTGGGGAAGAATTGGAATTAGCAATATGTAGTTAAAAATGTGAAGAATGAAGTGACTTCAAAAGCCATGAAGGAGATAAAGCAAAGAGCAGAATGCTCCTTTGGTGTCACAGCTATGGATTGCAATGAGTACAACACCGAACTGATGGCTGGTGCTCTGAAAATATGAAAAAACCCCAGTGAATAACTGAGGCTTTCCCCCTGGTTTTTGTTTGCGTCTTCAGCCAGTGCACCAAAAGAGCCAAAAGAAATGAGTAGACTTACATAGACTCCTAGATGCTTGCTATGACTGTCTTTGGTTGAGACTAGATCCAGATCTCAATTATATTAATGGAAAGATTCCCTTGGATTGCAAGTGCCATATTATCAGCCTGACCATATATTTTGTGCCTCAAACTGTACAAAGCCATTCCTGACAATTTTTTTTTTTTCTTTTGTCAGCCAGAGTCAAGTTGCTCTTGGAGAGCACGAAGATAATCCATTTCAGTTGCGTAGAGGATCAGACAGTCACATAAATGCAGGTGCGTTGGCTTTTGAGGTTTGTTTTTTGTTTGTTTTTCGGTGGGAGGATTAATTTCATAAACTATAGAATTGGTGATTTGGGCTTTTGTTATTAATTGAGCTCAAGCTTAGTAAAACATGGAACGCAGACCCCATAATACTTGGAGCGTGTGTTCATCTATTTCCTTTCGGCTCTTTCTATTTAAGCACTGGGTATAAAATGCAAAACGCTTTTTCTTTTGAGTCAGAGCTGTCTTGTCTGCATTCTTGGCAGTCTAAAAGCTATTGCATTAAACCTACTTAGTGCTACTCTTTTCTTCTGGAGAGAGAGAGAAGTAATAATAATAAAATAACTCTCCAATAAAGCTCATTTCACCATGACACATTAAGTATCAGGAGTTTAAAAGACAAAGGGTGAGAGGGGAGAAAACTGTCAGAAATATTTAGCTGTTAAGGAGATTGTAAAAATAGAAGCTAACTTTTTTTTTTTAAAGGAAATATAAATTGTACTGTTTATATTACCCAGCCTCAAGTATTGTTTTTCAGCCAGTTAGGTGCTTAAGGATGTGAAAGTTATTCCTGCTTTACAGTAAGAAGAGAAACCTTCTAGAATAGTTGTGGAACCACTAGAACAGAAGGGAATTATTTGAACCAGAGTTACCAGAAACAGAATAATCCTTGAAATTTCTTTTTTCACTTTTTCCCTCATTTATGAGAAGTACTGATTTTGAATAATCAGGTTCCCAATGTGAAGACTTTGAGAAATGCTGTGCCTAGCCCATCACAGTATGCAGTAGCCTCATTAAGCAGTGGATTTGTGTTTTGACAAATATTCAAACTCTTCATGTTTTCCTTAACTATTTTTCCTCCACTTTCAGTATCTAAACGTGAAAGAAGATTGCAAAGCCATGGCTTTCTGTGCAAAAATGAGGAGCACAAAGAAGAGCGAAGTAAACCTGGAAGCTCAGCATCAGGGTTTAGAAATACTTTTCTACCTGCAAGATAAAAATCCTATTTGTTACACCAGTGGCGAGTTTACCTCGGAGGAGCTGTGCATTGAAGCTGCACAGAGGTGTTGTGAGTATATGGATTTTATATAAGTTCTCAGTGGCAAGGCCTGACAATATCGAAAGTGATGCATCCTTCTCTGCATGTAAGTCAATGTTTGTAGAAGAAATATGCATGTTATGTAGTCTAGGATGGAAACTTTTGCCAAGGGTCTGTTTGGGCAGTTCTTAAACTGCTTGGTGTGGAAGAAGTGGTGGGAGAGACTGTCTTGAGATTAGTATAAAGTGACAATCTCCCACCCTGGCAGATACAGCTACTGATTTTTTTTTTTTTATTTGGGTGTGGTGATTAGGTTTCTTTGAAGAGAAGAGGAGATACCATATACAAATAAGTTAACACAAAGCTGGTTTTACCTCATATACTAGTTGGTAAGCCTATCAGGATCTGTCCTGTGTTACAAAACATTTTGGAGAGGGCTAATGAAAAAAAAAAACAAAACACAAAATCCCAAACCTGTTTGTTACTTTTCCAGTTTTAGTTTTCTGTTACTTGACACCTTTTTGCAGAGAGTTATTCACCGGTTAAGATTACCTGAACTGTGCACAATTGCGGTAATGCATAAATGTATAATGAAGATTTCTTGCTTTGTCACTGTGGTCCTTGACTCAGCAAAATATTTGAATATGTGTAATTCTACTGGAATTAGTGGATTTAATCTATGTTTGAGGCTTATGAACCAGTATACGTTTATATTTACAATTCTAAGGTTCTTGCCCACTCTGATCCCAATTTTGTGTTCCCCAGGCTTCATGGAACACTAAATATTATTCAGCTGATATGGGAGTGGTGAATCTGGCTGTAATAAACAGGTGAACTGGGCATAAGTTTCCCTGCAGCTTTAAAATGTTTTCTTTTCCCATGTCATCTTGATTCTTGTAACATTGAGTACCCTTCAGTTCATTTGCCTAATTGCTTCTCTTCCATTGGAAAGGCAGGAATGATGGGAATCTGAAGGACAAACCTCATCAAATAAGTACTCACATTGTTTTTGAATAGTTTTAATGAAAATGAGGAGTACTTAAAACCCACCTATTTATGTCAGCCTGTAAGAGCTCTGAACTGCTGCTGTTTGTATGGGTGTGAGCCCACATAATGTGCAACTGCTCCCAGTAATTTCTGTTGCAAGTTTAAAACCTTTGAAGAAATGACTTCAAGTGAGCCTTCCGTAAGGGAACTTCTTTCTACCTTCTCTTGCTTTTCATTAAGTCCACAGCACGTGCTAGTGAAGTACGAAAGTTTACCTGTTTCAGCAGGCCTGTGGTGCTGATCTCTGCTGTAAATCACAACTTGAATGTTAAACCATTGATGGCATCTACGTACTGCTTGTTGACATGCGGGAGGCAGTGGCTGCCCAACCCGACCTTCTGTGATCTTTGCAATTAGGCTCTTCAGTTTTTATTGCCTTGGCTTCTTTTCTTCCCTTCTGCGCTCTCTCCGCAAGACACAGTAGAAATGTTTTCACTGAATTCTGCAGGACCCCAACAAAGTGCTCTGCAGTTGGCCCAATTTCAGAAAGACACTTAAGCACATGCTATGGTGCTCTCTGCAACTTTGCTGCTTGCCTGACCAGGGCTTTTGCAAAAAGGTACTGCCTCCTATTGAGCAGGAGACTGAAGCAAGGAATTCAAACAATGGTAGACCTGTAAACACACTGTAGCCTGTTTTTCTCTGGGATGATGTAAATGCAAAGGTTAAAACAGGTCGGCCTAGACATACAGGTCAAAGTCTGTTCTTTGTTGGAAAACCCTCTGTTGAATTGGCAAAGAATGGAAAAATTACACGTTATGCTTTCTGCTTGTTTGCTAATGAGAAGGGGATTTTAACTGTTTCAATAAAACCTTCTTTTTCAACTATGGGAGTAAAATTTATTAATAAAATAAAACTGAGAACAAAGTTGTGGTATTGCTGAGTGGTTCTGTTAAAACACCCATTTCTGTGATCTGGAAAAAGTGAAGATTTTTAAATCATTTCCTCTTAAGTTCAGACAAAATCAGGATTTCAGAATAAGTTCAATGTTAGAAGTAGCTGAAACGATACGTTCTTTAATACACAATAAAACCAATGGAGTGAACCAATGTGCAGTTTGCAGTTCCACTTTAACCGTAACTTTCTAGTGTTTGTTTTAAACTAATCCTAGTATCAGTTTCTTTTTATGGTCTATTTCGCAAGATCAGATATTTGCTTTATGCATTTGTATTTTTGGGGCGTGCATATGTATTGTAGCCTTGTGATTCACACGTTTGTTTACTTTTCTCTGACAGCTATATCTCCTCTGTGCCATAATCTCTTTGCACTGTATGATGAAAACAGAAGACTCTGGTATGCACCAAACCAGGTCTTTAAGATAGATGAAAAAACATCACACCGGCTCCATTATCGAATGAGGTAAGCGCATAGTATCTGAAAAATGATTCCTTAACCATATGTAGATGCTCTAACTCTTACTGCTGAACTCACTGAAGAAGCAGGAAAGCAAAACCAAAAGCAGCAGCTTGCTTTTCACAGCATAGATAAGAGATTAACAGTAAAAGCTTAAAATGTCTCCTGATTTTTTTTCATCTTTGCTATATAACGTTAAAAAAGCCCCAGAAGTTGAAAAACCACAAGAACCTGTATCCACAAAGCTGTAGGTGACTGAACTAGCTAAAAGCTAAATTGAAAAAAGGGCTCAAAAATGTTGGTTTATTGTGTCAGTATTTTGCATGTTTCAATTTCCTTTTGAAGTGTTGAAAGTGAACTGTACTCCTACTGAAGTCAATGGGAATTTTACTATTAACTTGAAAGGAAAAAGCAACATGCTGTTGCTTTTGAAATTCTCCTCCAGGACTGTAGGGGAATTGGTGTAACCTCTCCGTGGGTGGCATGCATTAGACTGGAGAAAGCATCAGAAAATAGAAACCATTGTTCCCAGGATCTTTATCCATCATGTACCATCAGGTTGAACTTCAGGTGGCATTCTTAAAATACAGCACATAGCCTGTTGAGATTTCTGGGGCTGAATGGGTATGCCAGCCCTCATCCACTGGAAAATGAAAGCAGTAATGCTGGCAGCTGTTGAGCACTCTCACATACCCTAGCTGAAGAAAGGTTGTCCTCCTTTTAGGATTTGATAGAAATCTAATTCTGCACATTATGCTACGTTCTTTTTTATTATTATTATTTTTATTCTGACTTTTCTCCTTGCATCAATATGAGCTTTAAGTATATGATTCTGATTACGTTTGTGCCAGACTGGGATTGTTATTGTTGTTGGATGAACTGTTATGAGAAGAAAAAAAAAAAAGTCAACAAAAAGATCTTTGCTTTTCAAGTAATTATACCACTGATACCTATTTTTAGAAGAGGAAGAGGTTATTACAGTTTTTTCTTTAACACAGTCTATTAGTGGTATTAATGGCTGAACCTCAGCTAATCGCAGAGTTAAACAGCTGTGATTAAGTTTGGCAGATAAACACCATACAATAATGGAATTGAGTGACTCTAAAAGAAGCTCTGAGGACTCTAATGGCCTCTTACAGAGCATTAAGTACTCTTTCTTGCTTTAAGAGATCAGTCAGATTAACCATGTACTGGATAATAAAAAAATTTCTTGGTATAATGTGAGTCTGGGGTGTTTTCCCCTGATACTGAAATTCTTCAATGTGGTGTGCTTTTCTCAGTAAAAGAAGGTAGTATTTAAAAAATGTAGTTGTGGGAATTTAATCCTCTAATTAGAAGTATGAAGCTGGTTTTTTAACTGAGTTCTTTAAAAGTAGTTTCCGCTGTGTTTGGTGTTTATATGTTTCTATAAGTTTCTGCTTTGGGTGGGGGTTGAGAGCTCTCTCCAGGTACTCTTTCATTCCTACTGCATCTTACTTGCATGGTGGGTAACGCCACCTTCTTTAAAACTGCTTTAACAGCTCCCTCTTATAAATCTTCTTCGGCTCTTCACATCTCTATCAAACTTTAGGTATATGGGCAAAATTACTCTATGTTGAACTTCTGTTTTCTGGATTTTTTTCTGTTCTACCATTTTACACAATGAAGCTATGGAATGTGCCCTGCTTTCTGTATGTAAAAGTTCTGGTGGTTTATTTTTTTAAGCTTTGGAGTTGGCATTTGAAGTTTGGCAGGGGCGTCTCTTTTGTCAGATGTACTCCATGCGTGGAAATTGGCAAACTTTGGGCCAATAATTTGAATTTAAAGTAATTTCATATGCATTTAAGAAGAGCCTGTATGAGTTAAGCGCTAAAATCTAAATATTCCCATCTCCCTAGGAATAATGTAGTGTATTGGTGAAGTGGTATTTTTCCTTTCTTTCATTTCTGATCTATCGCGTGTCTTGGCTTGGGCATCTGAACTGAGAGCAGGGCAGAGCACTGAAAAACTATGAGCAATACATGATTGTGAAACTGTTCTCTAAATGAATATTGTTTATTCTGAGCTCTGCAAGAGGCAGAATTCCTCTTGAAAAAGGAAAATGGTCTGGGCTTATGTAACAGTGCAGTGTATTAGACTGTATGTAATCATTTAGAGACAAAATAATTTTTATATGGACAATCCACTTTCTGAAGTTTAATTATATTGTTAGAATTGATTTAGTCATCTCCTATTGTAATTATATATATTATATATATATAAAAAATGAAGGTATGTGAGTAGTTTCAAGTGCTTTTAGATGTTCGATTTTTCTCCCACTGCTGAAAGCTTTAGATTTGGTTTCTGATTGTGTGGACTTCCCATCCTCCTCCTCTCCCCATCACATCTGTGCCAGCTGGTATACTTTTCATAATACTTTAAAGGGCCTTGCTTTTCACTAGAAACTTTGAAACTAGCCCTGTATTTCTTTCACTTGCCTCAAGTTTGGGGGGGGGGGGGAAGTCTACAACATAAGAAACCACAGCATTTTGTAATATCCTGGACTAATTAGCACACCAGCTGATGGAGGAGGAGTTTAACTATTCCACAGCTGGATTGTCTTTAAGCCAGAGGTAGCAGTGTCTCTTGGCACGGAGAAGGGACCCAATACACATGTTTCTGGAAACTCTGGAAAGAAGGACTATCGGAGCCGCTATAGGTGAAAGAGGACAGCAAGTCCCACTCCAGCGTTTCCACTGCTCCTTGGCCAGATTGAATGGATGAAGTGCAAAACTGCTCTGTCCCAGGGGTGACCCGCTCGGGCTGACTCCCCAAATCCCCCCTCCCTGCTGCGGCACCCATGCCACAGGTGCCTGCCCTGGGCTAAAGTGTTCAAAAGGAGGGGTAGGTCATGCTCCTGAAACTCAGGAGCACGCCGTCTCCTTTCCAGGTCATTTGCAGGACTTCTGAATTGGAAAGCTTCTGCTCCCATTTCTGTTTGTGAAAGTGGAATAGTAATGATCTGCCTTCCACTTACCGCAAGTTCATTGGTCTCTTCAAGGCAGAGACTCTCCTTTATTTATATGGTTCCTCAAACAATGGGGCTCTAATTTTTATTGTAACTTTTAAGTGTTGTCTTAATCAGTGCAGTTTAATAGGGAAAGGAGCAAATTCTCCTCTCAATTACAAACAATACACAATACCTTGCCCATAATTATTTTCAGGAAATACCAAAAGAATAGGAGTTATTAATTTTCACTCATCTTATAAAATACAGAAACAAAGTAATTTCCTGGAGGCAGAAGGATTTGCTTTGCTTTGCTTTTTATGCTTCATCCAAAGGAGTTCTGCAGTATCTTACAGTACTTGTCAGGATTTTTTGGCATAGTTGCGTGTTGGTGTTCCTAGATACATGCTTTTGGGGGACTTAAAAAGACTTACCAAAAAGAAAGGATGGACAGAAACACTGTATGGAAAGTCTCATCTCTTTAAGAGTAATTTGATACACCATTCTTCATTTGAATGGTCAACTTACTGTACAGATAACATGTGATGAAAACACATGGTGCTGAACTAAAAGTACTAATTTTATTTTGGTCTTTGAGATCCTGACTCTGCACTGAGACTGATACACACCAATCCCAACCACTGCAGAACTGGGGCTTAATCCATGAACTCCCATTCTGGTCAGAGGCAAGTCACAAAGATATAGGCACGTATTTTAAAACACATACTTTTGCATGTGGGTTGTTCTGCACCATAATGTTCATAAGCGTTTGCCAGTTGACTTGCTGCCTTCCTGCTGTCTTCCTGTCTTCCACGACATGTCCCTTGCAGTTTTTATTGCGTTATATTTGAATTGAAACTGCTTGGGCAAGATAGTGGTTTGTTATTTAAACAGATTTCTTACTTGTAATCTCAAAAAGTGTTCATAGATTATAAGGTACTTTATCTGTTCAGCTTTTTCTTTTTCTTTCGATACAGAAAACATGTATTTCCAATTCAGGAGTTGGATATCACATGCCTCAACATTTTCTTCCTAAAACCTTAGGTTTTTTCCACTCCCTTTTTGTTTACTACTACTTTTATGTGCAGTGTCTATTAACATTCACATTCATTTGTCTTTTTCCTGTGTAAAGCTGTTTGATCTCATTTTGGTCACAAAAATTCTGAATGATTTTGATCACATATTTAGGTAGACATTAAAAGCTTTGCTGTCGAGATGTCATGGTAATGTGAAACAAATTAGGTAATGCTCACGGTGGTCACTGTCCATCAGAAATGTTGATATCACACCACCCTTTGTATTAATGCAGTAATATATATACACAATGCAATAATTCTGCATTATTTGCTTTTGCTAGTGCTGAATGCTGCTCTGGAATTAGATTGACATATTCTTCTAGAAATCATTCCTACTTAGCAGTTGGGTAAATCTGCTCTGCTGTAACCTTTTAATTGTAAGTAGTTCATGATCATGTGCAAGGCGTGAACCTCTGCAAAAGGCACATTGATTCAAACCAGATTTAATTAAACTTTACTTGATTTAAATGTTACTAGAACCCAGATAAACACAAATTTCTGGAGTAATTTAGGCAAAGATTTCTCAAAAGGTGCTAACAGAGCTTGAACTCAAAAATTTCATTAATTTTCAGTAGACACCAACTCCTTTAGCAGGTTTTTAATTAAATAGCTTTGTGTACAGATATGAGTAAAAAGCATGTTTGTCACATACACGGAAGATTTGACTGTGTCCCTTTGAAACTGGGTGATTTGAATGCATGCATTTTTCACCAGCTCCGTCCAAAACCAAAGGGAAGCAGAAATTCCGGGGGGTGAGGCATAGTGCAGTTGTTTTTCCCTGTGCCTGTAGAGGAGGAAGTCTAAAGTCTTGTTAACCCTTTAGATGAGCCATTTTATCTTGGAATACAAATGCCAGCCATTGGTTAACGCACAGTAGAAGTATTACACTGCTCAAGTAATGTCAGAGGTGATGGAAAGGTACTTGTCATCTGAGTGGTGGCTTCTTGTTTGGTGGACTGTACAGGGATGCAACAGGCAGGCAGGCATGGGATCGAGAGTTGAGTGAGATACTGTTGCGTGGAAACGCTGAAGATCTTTGACTAAATACACCATTTTTCCCCAGTTCCTCAGGCCAGGCATGCGGTTTCAGCAGTGGACCACTTAAGTTGCAACCTCAGGGCAGAAGATTGACGGATTTTGACTTCTAACTGATTTTCTTTTAGAAGATTAAAATACACATCTAATGTAAATGGAGGTTTCCCCAAAAGTTTTTAAAGTTTATTCCTCTTTTCTTGCAAGATACTACTTTACAAACTGGCATGGCACTAGTGAAAACGAACCCTCAGTGTGGAGGCATTCCCCAAGGAAGGCAAAGAACTCTTATGAGAAGAAGCTGGCACCAGAAGGAACCCCTATACTTGATGCACATTCATTAGAATACATCTTTGCACAGGTAAGAGGTTGCTTGCAAATATCTCTGCCATTGTAGTCAAACAAAAATTACTTGATCCAGTAGAAGCTGCTTTAAAGACCTATTTTCAAAATTCTGAAGTACATGTAACCTTACCTGTTAGTATTGATAAGTGTTTTCTTCATACTTCTGCGTGGTGGAGAGAATTTGCTACATGAAGAACAATCTACCCATATGCAGAACGTGTAAAGAAACTATATATCACAGTCCAAAAAGGGCTATATTTTTACAGCATACTTTCTTTTAGTATTAACTGGTTTTCGATATAAATGCTATCACCTTTTGTTTTGCAAAGCATTTGCACATAACTTTGACTTCTATAGTCCTATAGAGGAGCAGTAGCAGTATTAAAACTGACAGTATAGTGTCCTTTTAATGAGTCTTTTTTACTGCATCGTGCTAAAACATTGACTGATAAAACCACTGTCACACAGCCTGCTTACATGCAATTTTTCTTTCCTTTGGTTGTGCCTCCCACTTGTTGGCAGTACATGCAGCACGCTGGACATGGCAAGTAAGCAGTGTCCCTATTTCAGAAAGCTTGTGCTCTTGTACCAAAAAAAGGTTGTATACACACAAATGATTTTGCAAACCAGAAACTGTCTGGTTTCACCAAAGAAATGGAAAGATTGAAGTTGTTGAAGGCTTTTGAAATGAGCAAATGAAATGCACTGGAGAAAAACGTGTTTACTGTTAATTCTGAGCATAATTACTGCAGAATTTTCAGACTTTGAAATATGGTAGTGTCCTTCAGAAAAAGAGATACCATGAAGCTGCTCCAGTGAATCCTTGTTTTGTTGTGAAACCACAATAGAAGAAAATACCAAGTTTGCTACAGCTATGTGTGCATTTTAATGGTACCACTTGCATTCTAAAGTAATAGAAGCAGCAAATGTTTTTTTTCCTGCGTAATCAAACTTACACCTTGTTTTGTGTGAACATTCCTGTGTACATGCATGCAACTTTGCAAAATCACTGTTTGAAAACATGCTGTAAAACAGTTTTTTGTCCTTTTTTTTTTTTTTCTTTTTTTGAGTGTCAGCAAAAAGAATGAAGACGCCTTTTAAGTTGCAGAATGAGTAGGGACCCTGATGGATATTGTCAATGTTGCATTGAGCAGAATTTTACTTTTGGGTAATAACATTTTAAAAAAAGGCCAAACAGAAAAACACTAATGCTAGTACAAGACAACAGAAATGTCTTTGCTCTTTAGTAACCAAATATTTTTCAGACTGTCCCAGAGCCAGGCAGCTGCCACAGAGTTTGCAATCTCAGCTTTGAGATGTGGCTTAGAGACTGAGTGCATGAGGTTCATAGAGACACCAGGTGATGGAAGGCAGAGATAAAGCAGAGACACAAAGTATTTTACTGTGTACCAGAAAAAAACCCCCATGATGGTGCTAGAAGGGGACAGGGGTGGTGCTTTCTTTAGTTAATTACCAAAAAAGGGAATTTTTGGTGGCCTAATACATAAAAGAAGGGGACAGGAGTTTTGGAAGTGTTTGAGCAGTGCAGGTGTTCTCCCTGGATGTCTACACACGTTCTTGGTGAAACCCACAATGCTGTGGACTGTACGTGGGATGGATGCGCTGTGACGATCCACATGGTGATTCCACCCATTCCATAAACTGTCGTTTTAAAACACTTCTGTCAGGCGCAAATGTTGGTGTTTCTTCTCAAATCAGCATGGTTTGTGAGGTGACTAGTGCTTGCCTGTGTTTCTGTTTCACTGGTCTAAGAGAAGAATGCATCTATTGCACAGCTCTTCCCTTCTTCCCCTACCTTTTCCTGTCCCGGCTTTCAGTTTTGGGTGACTCTCCTTGCTCAAGGAGAGCTTGAGATCTCACGACATACTGCTTGCTCATAGATAAACTATGACAAATAATAAATCTGATAGCTTTCTTTTCTTGCTTCCTATTAAGGGTCAGTATGACTTAGTGAAAGGCCTGGCACCAATCCGTGATCCTAAAAATGACCAAGAGGTTCATGAAATTGAAAACGAATGTCTGGGGATGGCTGTCCTTGCAATCTCTCACTATGCCATCAAGAAAAATGTGAAGCTTCCAGAGCTTCCCAAAGATATCAGGTAGGTTGGAATAACTTCTTTGTCACTGTTGGGTCTGCAGCAATTCTCTTCCCAGAAGGGATTTTAAGCATTCTAACTTCCAGAGTCTGACTGTACAGGAGTTACAAGCTCCAACACTGCTATTGCTAAGTGGGTCTTCCTAACCTTGTCAAGAAGGATATGTATTAGAAAACCGGAATTTTTTCTTGCCTGGAGAGTATTTGAAATCTATGCAGCTAGTGCACCCAGCATACCAATGTGTTGGGTGCCGATTGACTTGCTGTAAATTCAGGGTTCTGGTTAGCTAGTTCAGAAACGGCAGTGTTGTTAAGTGGCAACCTAATGAGAAAACTGTTAGAATAAATTGTGTTATTGATTTGAGTGGGCTGTATCCATCTGACTAAAAAGCTTTCAGATAAGGTTATTATTTGAATTCCTATTGGCTATTAATGCTGTAAACCACTGCTACAGTACCAACTGCACAGTGGTTTACTGCATCTTGTTCTCTGTAGCTTTCAAAGTAAGGCAGTTGCACGTTTTAGAGAGTTAGAAGTTTAGGAGACAATGGTATTAACTCATAGCATTGTTTTTCCTTCTAGTTATAAGCATTATATTCCTGAAACTTTGAACAAGACTATCAGACAGAGGAATTTCTTAACCAGGATTCGGATAAATAATGTTTTCAAGCATTTCCTTAAAGAGTTTAACAACAAAACCATTTGCGACAGTAGTGTGTCTCCACGTGATCTGAAAGTTAAATACTTATCAACGATGGAGACCTTGACTAAACATTATGGAGCAGAAATTTTTGAGACTTCGTTTTTGCTGATTTCATCTGAGAATGAAATAAATATATTTAATTGTGGAGACAGTGAGATCCTCCCACTATATGAAGTCATTGTAACAGGAAACAATGGAATTCAGTGGAGGCTCAAGCCAAATGTAAGTATCCCTTGATAAATGGGAATTAGAGATTGCTTTTGGGGGCATAACAACTGTTAAAAAAATGGTCATGATCTTCAGACACTGCAGATCAGCTTTTTATTGAAAGGACTTCTTTCATAGGATTATAGGGTTATGCAGGTTGGAAGGGACCTCAGGAGGTCTCTAGTCCCAACCCCCTGTTCAGGGTTAGCTTAGAGATCAGACCAGGATGCTCAGGGCTTTATCCATTCTGGTCTTGAAAACTTCCAAGGATGGACACTGCACAACCTCTGTGGGCAACCTGTTCATCAGGAAAATTAAAGATTGTACTATATCTGCCAGACCAGACACAAGTTTTGAAAGATTAATGTCTGTGGAGGCCTTTATGGTTTGGTGCTCTGTCTTGATAATCAAAGTCTGATAATGCTTTTTCTGTATATGGCACCCCAGGTGCCATGTTTGCTCATACTCATAGACTTTTCATGAATAAATTAAAATATAGTGACATTAAAGCTAAGCTTTCTCACATCAGTGATATTTTATATGTTGCTCCTTGTGTCAGTGCTGCTAATTGAGGTCACTTTGGTTAATCTCTTCTGTACTTTGCATACATAAATATTAAATATGCTCTAAGTTTGAAGGGGGTTATGGCATATTCTACAGTTTTTCTCCACATATGATATTGAACAAATAGACCTCTTTTTGCTTGCCTCAGTTCCCCACAGTGATGAGAACCCTGCTGATAGTTATCTTTTGTAGCATAGAAAGCATTGTGCTTCACTTCATTTAGATGTAAGCTAACTATCTCTCTCTATCTCTGATGGAGAATTTCTGTTTTAAATGATAATATTAATGGGAGGGGAGGGAAGGAAGAGCTGCTATTTGAGCAGAAAAGCTTGCAAGAAGTGCAGCCTGTTTCTTGTAAGGCTCCTGTTTCTGCTTATTTATAGATTATATTTATTTAAATGCCTAAGCCAAAGATTTTCATCGCAGTGAGAGCCTTTCTGTGACTAGCAGGAAGCTTTGCTCAGCCTGAACATTTACCTTTTTAAAATAAGTAGTTCTTAGTAATTTTTGACCTGTAAGATGCTCAGCTTCATGTGGTCTGCATGCAGAATTTCATCTGCTGTCGGCAGTTCAGGCATGCAGTGCGAGATGAATGTGGCTCTTGCCTTTGGGCTGAGCTCTGAGAGAGCATTTCAAGTACATAATTTAGAAATCTCAGCAGAACCCTTTCAGCCTTGTACTGCTACTAAAGTTATTGCTAGAATACCGAGAGAGAGGTAAGTTACCCAGCTAATGACTGGTTTCTTTTATCCTCATGAAAACTGTCTTATGGACTGTTCTTTACTGAAGTATATCCTTGCAATACAGACACACTGAACATGTAAATGAATTGATGATGGGTGCAAAAAGCATTCAAGAATAAAATAGCTGGATGGACTTGGCATGAATTTTTGGTTTAGTGTAAAAACACTGTGCTAAAAAAATATGGTTTTATTAGTATACTTTAATCTAAAATGTATCTGCAGTCTGTACAGACAGAGAAAGAGAAGAAGAAAAAGTCTGATGGCAAAAACAAAAAGGATGAAGAAAAACAAAAAATTCGAGACTTATGGAACAATTTTTCCTATTTTCCTGAAATCACCCACATTGTCATCAAGGAGTCTACAGTTAGCATTAACAAGCAGGATAACAAAAGGATGGTAAGAACCAAACCTTGGATAAGTTTCCTTCCCATGGGAAGCTGTAGTGACACAGTGTTGTTGGGCAACAGGTGACAACCTCCTTGAGGAACATTTTCTAATGGGACTCTTAAGTAACAGTTTAATATGCTGTCCTCAACACTGTACAAATGCAAAACCACTAGTTAGAAGGGCAGTGAGTTGGTGAGCATGGTTGCTTTTCTAGACTTGTTACTGCATACCACCGGTGCCTGGTGGCTCCTTGATATGCTTCTTGGCCTGTGGCCTTCCTCTGAACAGCTTGGATAGCCAAAAGCAGCATCAAGAAAGAGGAGTTCAGCAAGGATGGCAGAGGGTGAGGACCTGGGAGGGTGGGAGAGGAGAGTTGGTTTATAGATACCCAGTTCTTCTTGCTGTGGGCTGCCAGCTGTTAGAATTTGGAAAGGAGCTGCCAGAGTGCCCTTGGCTTTAAATCCAACATGACTGCCCCAGTCGTGAATTTCTGGTGTTGTACAAAGCCTGGCACAGGAGTTTGCTGTACAGATCTAATGTAGGATTACAGCAGAATATAAGTCATGCTGGAGAATGGAATTTTCTAGCCAGTAATGAGTGGGGAGGATAGAGGATGGTTAGGGTTGGTTTCCTAAATGTATATGGTTTTCTGTCATAGCTTTCTGGACAATTTTTTAGCCACTTCGTGCAAAAATTGCTGCATATGAAAACATTCCTGAAATGTTTTAGTGGAACTGTAAGAATTCTTGACTAAAATATCTTTTTGGTTTAGGAATTAAAACTATCCTCACATGATGAGGCCCTGTCATTTGCATCGTTGATAGATGGATACTTCAGACTTACAGCAGATGCCCACCATTATCTCTGCACAGATGTGGCTCCCCCACTGATTGAGCACAACATAAAAAATGGATGCCATGGTCCCATTTGGTTAGTAAAATTTTATTTTTATATTTTTTATTTTTCCACTGGAATAGTTAGTCCTCTAATACTACTGCATATTGAATCCATTGAGGAAATCTGACATTTGGAAGGTTGTTAGTTCAACAAAATGTTGTAGAATAACTTAATTTTTCCATATAACCATTAGAAAAAAAATCACTAATTCTCTCTACATCAACTTACTCATCTATAAAACCAGTGTTTCCTCACTATCAGAGTATTTTGAGCCTTACTTCACTAATAGCTATAAAGATCATTGTCAGTTGAACAGATGGGAATATTTTAGGTAAACAGAGTTGAACTGTATCTACACTGGCACTGGGAGTCCTTGGATGGAGGCACAAAGCCCTTGTTTTTTTTAAATAGCTAAAGCAATTATTTTCCCTTCTGCCCACATTTTTGGCTTTTCCTTTTATGTTTGAAGATGCAATATGTAGAAAACTGAGAGCTTACGTGCACACTGTGTTGGATGTGGAATTTCCCCATTAAGCATGCTAAGAGCTTAATAAAATTTTCTTCCCTTGCTCTTTGGCAGGTAAATGTGAGTGTGTGTAATGCACACAATTAAATAATTTTTTAATAATAATATAAATATTTCTAAGTTGCTGTTACTCATTTTTGTTGCAAATATAGGATTACTCTCCTCTGTATTTACTAATAATAGATTTTGGGTGCAACTGCTCATTTGTTGGCTTTCCTCATTTGTGCATTGACTCTTTCAGCACGGAATATGCCATCAACAAACTGCGACAGGAAGGGAATGAAGCAGGCATGTATGTGTTGAGATGGAGCTGCACGAACTTTAACCACATTCTCATGACAGTGACTTGTTTTGAAGGCTCAGAGGTACGTCAGGTGTGGCACTCCCAGCAGTCATTCGATAATGAGCTAAAGACTAGCAGCTCCCTGTAATCCGTGTTGATATATTTATGTTCTTTAGGGCAGACATCTTTGATAGCTGATGCAGCAGAGGGTCGATGCTTGTACTCACAGCTTCATTTTCCCTGGAATCCTGGGCTATCTCTACAAATCTACTGTATCTACAAATATGATTCACTACATCCAGAATATTTCCATTCATAGCGATAAAACTGTGCATGAACATGATTGAAATGAAGCTTTTTAAACTCATATAGCGTAAGAATGGCATACAGAATTTGTCACTGCAACTTACCTAATGTTTCTTGAACGTGGATTTAATTACATGAATGTATTTCTACTGACACGCTGTAAAAGAATAGCACATGAGGACAGTTGCCTTTACACATAGAGCACCACAGAAGGGGACATACACACAGTTAGCTAGTGGAACATATTTTGTGAAAGATGAGTGATAAGTAAAAGCTCATGTGGTGGGATAGGGGTGAGAACCCGTTAGAAGTAGAAAAGAAGAATGCAGCAACTGCACAGAAGTTTGAATTTTACTGACCCCAGCTGGAAGTCTGCAGCTGACTTGCTAGTTTGGGGAAAATATTCAAAGTGTTCACACAAGAATAATAATAGGGTAAAGACATATAAACTGTTTTCCTTCTCTTAGAAAAAAATGTTGTTATTAAAATGTATTAGAGTCAATTATGAGATCAAGAAGGGTCATTTCAAACAAGAAATGACAAAATGATGAAAAAAACATCTTGGAAATAATAGTAATCTCTTAGCATTGATATTTGGTCATCTTCTGTAGACATTTGCAAAAAAAATCCCTGTATGATCAACACTGTCTTCTAACAGACAGGGCAACCGAGGCATTGAAACAAGAAATTAATTTTGTCTTGGAAAAAATTCAACCTCATTGGGAGGCTTAGAGAGGAAAGAGGTGATGGGAAGCTGCAGTATGGTGGAGGTGAGGAAGCAGTAGAGGGTAGAACTTGAAAGGGAATGGGCTTGAGATAGAGAAGTACAAAAGTTCAGTCATTCTTCCTCAGTACATTTGAATGAAACTGGGAGGTTTGAACAGCAGCCTGAAATCTTGTTTCACTTGCTGAACAATCTGGGTTGTGAAAGGGAGTTTTGCTATTTTTAAGTTGAGATTTTGAAACCGTGATCCAGATTCTGCAGTTCTTGACCAGGTGAAGAGAAAATTCCTTCTGAAGAGTCGGAGCTTCTGCATACTCTCAGGCTCTGCAGAACACAGAAGCTGTAATTGGACTTGTTAGATGGTTACATCTTTATGTTGCTGCTCTTCCACTCTATTATGAGCCTTCCTGGGACTGAAGGTTATGGGAATTTTAGGGCCTTTTTCTACTTCATTGGAGTTTGATTAGAGGACACTAGCTTAGGAACAAGTGATTAACTGGTACTACATGTAATTTCAAAGGCTTCTGGAAAGCCTTTATGGCTTTAAAACATCCTTTCACTTTAATGATTATATTTTGCTTGCTTTTTTTTTCCCCCCTTTTGCCCCCTAATAGCAGATGATAAATAATTCAATCCAGTACAAGAACTTCCAGATTGAGGTGAAGAAAGGCGGGTACTTCCTACATGGTTCAAGCAAGTCTTTCTCATCCTTAAAAGAGCTGATGGATCACCTGAAAGGACAAATACTTCGGACAGACAACATAAGCTTTACACTGAAGAGGTGCTGCCAACCAAAACCACGAGGTAGGTAGTCTCCTTTAAGAGAGGCAACAAACTTTGTTGTTGAAAGGAGACAAACTCCAGAAATAGCTGGCATTCTTAGTGTCTTTGGTTTGCTCTGTATTCTTGTGTGAAGCTCTTTTGTCACTTAAAAAATTATATATAAAGTTTCTTCCTTCTCTGTGGAGGAGGTGTCTTGCCAGAAAGCAAAAGCAAGTGCTGTGAACAAGGTTTTAGGGGTTTCCTTTCAATGTTACAAGCTCAGCACAGGATGCTCAGGGGGCTGGTGCTTCTCATGAGCCTTGTTTGCGTGAACTCTTCAAACGATGGAAAAGTTCTGGTTTCCCTTTTTGCACCTAAACAGCTGGCCCTGCAGTATTGATGACAGAGGTGGAACTCTAGATTTGTTTAGAAAGAAAATGTCACAGCTGACTCAGAGTCATGGGCTGAAACACTGCGGCGAAGTAGGGACTATATAAGGTTCTTCCTTTGCTCCACTGAGTCACGTATGCCAGGCAGTGCTGCCATGCATCATGTTGCATTCCTCTAGCAAAGGAGGGTTGTAGCCTGCAGTGGTTATATGGCAAACTTCAGTTTGAAGCTTGTTTGCTGTCATTATGAGCTGTTGTTTACTGTTAGAAGCAGCAGGGAGGGCTTGGTCTGCAACTGTTAGCAAGCAGAACAGCCTTGCAGTCAGTAAGGTCAGATTTGAGAGGGCTGGGACAATTGTGCATTTGTTAAACTGTTAATGCCAACACTTACTAAAATTGTTTGCTATAAACTACAAGTGTCTTGCAGCTGAATTTTGTATGAAAGAGGAAACACACTGGCGTGATTGTGTTGATCAGATAATGGTTTCCTGTTAGAATAAGGGGAATAACTGAGCTGTATTAATTACCTGCTTGTTCTGATGGTTTTTGGAGGAGAGTACTCTGTAGATAGACACAGAGCTTATCAGCACTTTGAATAACATCGGTAATTGTCTGGAGCGCGGAGAGATTATACATTTTGACATTTTGATTACATTTTGACAGCTGTATTTGGGATAAAATAAAATGGGTCAAGGAGTTGACTGCCTACTTCAGCTTTTCATTGGCATTAGTTATAATGGGATCCAGTGCATTATCTGTGCTGTTTCCTGTTCTGTCTCTTCCCTGTTTTGTTTTGGTCTTTTTCCTTTGTTTTGAATCTACTTAATCGGTTATTCACAAAGAAGTTTAGGGGATGCAGAAATAAAGCAGTTTTTCTAGTGTATGGTTCATTACTTACTGTTTTCAGAGTGCCAGATCATGGTTTAGCCCCGACGCACATGTTCTGCTCACAGTAATGGGAAGGCCAGATGCATGCAGACATCTAAAACCATTGTATCGTAATAAATAACGCCTGCTGTCAAACACAGGAAGACAAAATTAATGTGCAAGGCTTTTGGATCTAACCATGCCTCTCCCTGACCAGAAGCAGTGGGGAGCAAGTACTGGCCTTTTGAGTCTTTTCCTTCTGTTCATTTCCCATTCCCTAGTTTAATTCCAGTGCTCTGGAAACAAACTGTTAGTTTTTCCCAGAGCGCAAGGAATTTTCAAGGAGGTAAAGAGAGGACATGAGACTCCAGCTACCCCTTACCCATCTGCACACCGGGAGACATACCTTTTGGCAGGAGGGAGTGTAGGTACAGCAGAGGTATTGCCTCTTTCAGTCCGGGGTATTCCTCTGTGCAGTAAGCACTATTCAGTTTCTTAATGTCAGCCCCAATATGGCTAATATTAACATTGTATATGTAATATAAAATAGGTAGCTCTGCTGTAGTGAATTCTTTGTTGAATGATGGAATAGAAGTTACATGAGTAGAAGTGAAATCAAAGTTTCTTCTTTCTCCCTCCTCCTCATTCATTTGGGGATTTACCTTGCAGTGAGCATATACAGTAGTGCTATTGACTGAGAAAGGTGAATGCAGTTATCTTTGAAAAGTCTTAAAAAATATTTTCTCTCCCTGCCTTCCAGAAATCTCCAACTTGCTAGTTGCAACCAAGAAGGCGCAGGAATGGCAGCCTGCTTATCACCTAGGGCAGCTGAGTTTCCATCGAATCCTCAAGGAAGAAATCATGCAGGTAGGAAGCTGCTGACCTGTGCTTCTCTCTTGTAATCAAAGTGTGGCAGTACACTGTACCTGGTCAAGTAATACAGAATCACCCCATTCTGGCTGGTTCTTCCACTCCCATTTCTCCTCGCCAAAACTTAATTTGAATCTTTATTTGTATTAAAGCCTCCTATTGCAGAATGTAAATGTTTATATGTCCTTGTGTGGAAAAAGAAGAGAAGCTCGGCAGTAATGCCTTTCACTATATTCAAATTGATATTTGAGCAATTTTCTAATGTCTGTGGAAAGAGGTGCTTCTAAGGTCATTCTTAAAAAAAAAAAATCATTAAAGTCTAAGAGCTGTTTTTCCTAGCTAATTTGTTGCTAAATGTGGCTGTATTGTTTAAAGCCTGAAATATCAGAGAAACAGGTAAAATGAGGTTTTAAGATAATATCCTACAGTAAAAAAAAGGCTGAAGTATTCAAAAGATCTGAAGAGCCTTAGCATTCAAAATTTTATGTTCCAAACTGATTTAGCACCCAAATTTTCTGACAGTTGTTTGCAGTTAGTGATGCGGGTGACCTGAATAAACTTAAAAAAACCACACAGTGGCTTGAATGCACAAATCGCATTTAATGTTTCTAAGAAACCTGAGCTCTTAAATCGTGCAGTTAGCTTCTTCAGTTAAATAAAAAGTTTTGGGTTTGTTTTTTTTTGTTGTTGTTTTTTTTTTTTTTAAATTGCATCACTGACTGGGGAGGACAGATACGGATTATGTTAATTGTTTTTTGATTGGTATATTTACAGTCAGCATGCAGGCTTCCTGCAAAAATACCTGAAGGCGGAATCCTCTGTTATTTAGGAGGAAATTGCTTTCCCAAACAAAGCGTTCCATTGAAATATTACTTCCTCTAACTTTTGGAAACACATTAAAGATTGCCTCAATAGCAGCTTATTGTAAATAAGAAATGAGTTATTATTTATTCATTTGGTGTTTAGTCTAATAATGTTAAATCACACTGAACATGTTTGATGTTAATGGAGATGTGATAGCCCTTTAACATCAAATGAATTTACAGTGGTGAGTATGCGTAGAGACCACTAAAGCAAAGAATAACATGCTGTCATTGGTTTCTCACTGTAATAATTTTAAGTCTATATGTAGCTAGATCAAGTGGAGGACTAAGTCCACTCTCTACCTGTAGAGGCAGAATAGAGCGCAGATTCAAGTATTTGTGTAAATCTACTCTTGTTTGCTTTATGTCTTGGTTTGGAAAATACATGGTGTGTTATGTCTTAGGGCGAGCATCTTGGAAGAGGGACGAGAACACAGATTTACTCAGGGATTCTCAACTACAAAGATGATGAGAATGAAGGATATCAAAATGAAAAAGAGATTAAAGTCCTCCTCAAAGTCTTGGACCCCAGCCACAGAGACATTTCTTTGGCAAGTTTTTTCCTTTTTATCCATTGTACTACAAATACTGGGCCTCACCATATTGTACATGATTAACTATGAAAAGCCTTTAGAAAAAAGGGGTTGTGTATATAGTAAGGGAATGGGAAAACGCTGAAGGTATATCTCACCGTTTTAGGCAGTCAAATCCATCCTCGACCAGCATTTTTGAGCTACTTGGTAAGCTGATCTCATTAGACAGGCAGCAGTATCAGGTGTGGCTGGAGCACGGCAGTGCTCACTTCCAGCCTGCGCGCGTGCAGACCATAGCGCAAGGAAAACAGACGCAGCCCTTGCTGTGGTACGAAACGCACCATCACACCCATACCCCAGGTCACTTCTGCCTCGTGTGTTGGGCTGTGAGTCTGTCACTGACACGGCCACAGGCAAGTTACTCGATCTGCATTTTGCTAAAACATCTAGTAAGAGAGGCTAACGTGTCACACAGGGGATGCTAAGACCTCATATATGCATGTCCGCAGGAGTGCAGGGAAGAGCCCTGTTTGCTTACATGACCTAGCGAACACCATCTCTAACAGCACTCCGCTGCCCCATTACTACAGCGGGATGGCACATCCCTGCCATTGTTGAGCCCTTATGTTATTAGAAAACACAGCAATCTTTTGCAAATGTTTTTGTTACTTGATGCTCTGTATTTGTTAAACGCTTGGATGACTTGCCACAATGACCAGCAGTTTAATGGCTAACCTCTTTCCCTTCCTAACAGGCGTTCTTTGAAACGGCAAGCATGATGAGGCAGGTGTCTCACAAGCACATCGTCCTCCTCCATGGAGTCTGCGTCCGTGATGTAGAAAGTGAGTTCAGCGAACATCTCTCGAGGCAGCACGCTTAAGCAGCGGGCTTGGTAGGGACAGGGCAGCCGTTCAGTTCAGTGCTAGCAGCATGGGGGGAGATGGAGTTAGCAGCTGCTGCCTCTTGATTTTTTCAGTCCAGACAGAAGTGGAATTGGAACAGCAAGGCAGCTGCAAAGTCCTTTCTGCTAACAAGTTTCCTCTTCCAATGCTGTCTTTGAGTAAGTGCCTTACAGGATGATTCCTTGAGGTCGGCATGCCAGAGTGATAGTGGTAGTGTCAATACAAACCAGCCTTCTGGCAGAGGTTATTTCCCTGGGAAGGCTCTGCCCTGGGGTCTTTGAAATGCTTTGTTCCAGGTTTACTGTTCGCTTACTACATAAAGCCACTCTTCTCTGCCTTTTAATTTGGACTCTGAGCACTGAAATGAACTTTGAGGAAGGTGAAATAAAGAAATAAAGACATCTTCTAACCACCTTGCCTGGGGCAGGGGAAGATGGTAATAGGCCTGTTAAGATTACTCTGACAGCAGTTACTGCAACACTGACTTTATGCATCTGCCCTTGTAGATATCATGGTTGAAGAGTTTGTTGAATTTGGGCCTCTGGATCTGTTTATGCATCGGAAGAGCGAAGTTCTGACAACTCCTTGGAAATTCAAAGTTGCCAAGCAACTTGCAAGTGCCCTAAGCTACTTGGTAAGAAGTTGTTGGTAGTTGTGGTTTTGGTTTTCAGCTTGGAGTATTTTTATAATGATCCCCTATGCTGTAGGTATATTTGAGCACTTACAGAGCACAGCTAGCTCACTGCACTCACTATTCTTTTCCTGCCTTACTGTAGGAAGATAAAGATTTGGTACATGGAAATGTGTGTACTAAAAACATCCTACTGGCAAGAGAGGGAATTGACACGGAATATGGTCCTTTTATAAAGCTGAGTGACCCAGGAATACCAATAACTGTGCTGTCCAGACAAGGTATGGTACAGGAATCAGATTTCTCTTTTCAGTGTGGTGGGGAAGAGGAAAGGAAGAAACACCATTTATACCAGCTAGAACTGGCTCTAGTATAGAAGCGATCAGCTTTCATGAATCTGAATCTGAAAACTACACAGAAGTAAAGGAGCGTTGCTGACTTTGGGTGCTTACTGTATTCATTTCTCTTAAAAAAAAATCATGTTAAGTCTAGTGAGATAATATAGAAGGAATCTCAGTTTCTGGATGGCTCAAGGCATGAGCTTGTAAAAGCCACGGAGTCATCCTTCTGAGAGCAGGGATTTGAGAATCAAGATTTCCCTGGAACTGGACAAATACTGTAGCTTTAGTTTATTTTAGTTAAGCAGCTATTAGAAAAGAATAATTAAGTTACAAGGCTGGTTTTTTAGTCCTTTGATATTAACTCTAAAATACATTGATTCTGTGTTTTATCTAAGAATGTGTTGAGCGAATCCCCTGGATTGCACCTGAATGTGTTGAAGACTCCAAAAATTTGAGCATTGCAGCAGATAAGTGGAGTTTCGGTACAACACTGTGGGAAATCTGCTATAATGGAGAAATACCGCTGAAAGACAAGACGTTAGCAGAGGTAAAACTATGTTATGTAAACTTTACCTTGGCATCTCAGATACATCCTCTTTGGCACTTCAGTTTCTGTACCCAATCTGAGTTATTTTCAACTTACAGGAGAACCAGCTCAGCTGGACTTGATAAGGGGCCGATCCACCTAAATTGCCACAGGCTGCAGCAGGAATTCTTGTACTTACTACAAAAATTGCTAATTACTGCTTCAACCTAACCTTGTTGGGGATTTTCAAAACTCAGCATAGTAACAATTAATCAGAACTTCTGATGCTCTCACACCTGTCCTTTTCTAAGCCCTGTGTCCAGTTATAAGCTGACTGAGGTTCCGCTTAAAAGCAGCTAGGTTATTCTGTTATTGCTTGTTTCTTTGGGACATTGGTTCAGAACTAGTCTCCTGTGGGACGCCATTATTATTCATTCTGAACTAAAAAAAATTTAAATCGCCTTCTGCCTTACTGCTGGCAGTTTCTCTTCATTACTGCTGGAGTCCCTCAGCATATGTTCCAAATGTGCATTTTCTCTCTTGAAGTTTTGCTGTGTTGGGAAGGCAGTGGAGCAAGGCAGCTGCTGCTCGTCTGAAGGAAATGACTGAGTACTTGAGTCACTGCCCAAGTTGTTTTAACAGGAGGTAGCTGAAAGGAACTTGCTGCCCTGGCTACAGTCCGCTTCCTGCATGTGGCAGACAGCCGCGGTGGTTCTGCAGAGCTTAGAAAATGCACAAGCCCACCCTCATCCCATCTGCCCCGAAGCTGGTACCTTCTCAGGGGCTGTGAAGAGCAGCCAGTGTTGTGGTGTTTCCTTGGCAAGCATTTCCACTCAGTCATTCGTCCCAGGGCGTAAATAACGTGGCAAACCTGTTAGAAAAATAACTTCTGAAAGGTGAAATCTTCAGCACATTTTAGAAAGTTCATGTGTTCTAAGTGGTTGCTCCGAAGTACACCAGATTCCGCACAATAATGATTCTCTACTGTTGGGAGATGGTTTAGAGATGCTGAAAAGGAGGATTTCCTTGGCAAAGTTAAGTAAAGGTTCACAGTGAGTTAAGGACCGAACGGTCACATCTTCTGATGTAGAACATGGGTTTATTAAGTTAAAAGCTAAAATTCATGCCAGAGTTTTCATTTGTGCCTTACAGAAGGAGAGGTTCTACGAGGGGCATTTTGTGTTGGCAACACCATCTTGCAAGGAACTAGCGGACCTGATGAAACAGTGCATGAACTACGACCCCCATCAGAGACCCTTCTTCAGAGCGATCATGAGAGACATCAACAAACTGGAGGAACAAAGTAAGGCATGGTCTTGCTTATCAGCTGGAGGGAGGGGTAAGGAAGGCTGATTTATTTGGCTGAGTTGGGCACCTTACAGCAGCATTCTTCTGTGTGGTTGTATTTACAGGAGTGTGTTGTGTCCCTACAACAATTGAACTAACCCTTTCTATAGACGAGTGCAAATAGGATGCGAGTGTTTAATTCATACTGAATGTGTGGCTTAAGTTGTGTTGGTGTTCCTGCCGGTTCATTCGATGGTCCCTATTTTATACAGCAGCTTAAGATGGTTTCAGGACAATCTTTGAGCTCCATGAGATTTCCATAGGACTCCCTTGACCGAAGCAGAGCATTAACACGGATAACTCTGCTTCCTGGTTAATTTTATGTTGAAATTACGACAGAGCAACTAACAGACGCTCAGTGTGTAGTAAGGGTAGAACTTGACTTTGCACACCTAGTAAAAATAATCACAGAAGCTGAATAACTACTGCAGGGTGGGAAGTATGTCGAGAGAAAACTGAATCAGAATCTGGAAGAAGACCCAGTGAGCAACCTACAAAGTGAGGAAGATCAGCAAGTGATAGACTGGCACGTACAAATGGAAGGAATTCCCTGTCAAGAAGTAGGCAGGATTTAAATAAGAAAAGCTGTGACAGTAGGGATAGACACACTCTAACAGCGGCAGATTGGAAGTGAGCAAGGATGCCTTGAAGTGTCAAGACCAAGATGTTCTTGCAGGAATCTGACCTGGGACTTTTTTTTTTTTTTCCACGCCCAGATCCCGATATTGTCTCAGAGAAGAAGCCCTTTACAGAGGTTGATCCCACACTCTTTGAAAAACGATTCTTGAAAAGAATCCGTGACTTGGGAGAGGTAAGAGGAATGTCAGATACGGAACGCGGATAAGTGTTCCTGTGTGTATACACAGCTGTGTGTGCTTCCTGTGTCACGACAGGAAGATGTGAATCGTAAATGCCTAGAATAGCGCATCAGCGACACTATGGTAAGTCAGTGTTGTGTTAAATAATGCTCTCCCTTCTTTTACAATTAGGGCCACTTTGGAAAGGTTGAACTCTGCAGATACGATCCAGAAGGCGACAATACAGGGGAGCAAGTGGCAGTTAAATCGCTAAAGCCAGAGAGTGGAGGGAATCACATCGCTGATCTCAAGAAGGAAATAGAAATCTTGAGGAACCTTTATCATGAGAACATTGTCAAATATAAGGGAATTTGCACAGAAGATGGTAAATCTTCATGTAGAATGTTAAAAGTATACACTAAAAGTATAAGGCGTTTTGTTTAAAGATGAAGCATTTTAAAAGGCAAAACAGTCTTAGTTCAATCTTACAGGTTTAGATCTCTTTCTTCATGGAAGAAGCAGCAATTTATCTCTGAAGTCCTCCTCCTGCGTTGCAGCTGGGTCATAACCCTGTAAACTCAGAGGTCATTATTAGAAGCATACGTTACTATTCACAGAAAAAAGTTCTATTGCCTTGTATTTTTTCCATTTGCAATAGTGATTGTTTTAAGCCAATATTTAAAAACCTCAAGAACTTGAAGTTCAGTAACTATCCTGCCTGGGATAGATTCTCCTCTGTATTTGTTCAGTGACTGATAATGGGAGTTAGCCCACAGCCTGGCCATGGTCACGCAATACTTACAAATGCTTCTACAAAAGTTAGTGGTGTTAATGACATAAGAAGGGTCATGTGTCTGCAAATTAAACACACACTCTTTTCTTAGGAGGAAGTGGGATTAAACTCATCATGGAATTTCTTCCTTCTGGGAGCCTAAAGGAGTATCTCCCCCGGAACAAGAACAAAATCAATCTCAAACAGCTTCTCAGATACGCGGTTCAGATCTGCAAGGTGAGCCTGGCACCAGAGCCTTCCTGCAACTCTGCTGTTTGATTAGTTTAATATTTAATTTAAGGGGGGGGGGGGCAGGAAGAGAGGCTTGCTTGCTGAACAAACCCATTCTCCTTGCTTTGTCCCCAAGGACCTGAATCCTAAAGCAGCCTTTCCCGTGCTGCAGGTGCTGCTGGCACAAAGATCAGCAAGGGAATAATCACTAGGTTCCCTTTCCATAAAAATTTACTATGAGAAGTTGTCCCTGCTGCAGAGCTGGAAGTATTAGGAGGGAGGACGGCATTTAGAAAGGGTGTGTTGGCAAGAGGGAAGGACCACTGTGTCAGTCTAAGGCGAGGGAGAGATGCGAGTGCAGCGAGGCCACGTGAAGCAGTGTGCTTCCTGCAAGAGACTGTGGTCTTGTGATTACGGTGGCCCAGGCAGTTATAAGAAGCGTAGAGACATCTGTCAGTTTCAGCAGCACACAAAGGAACTGCTGCTGTGGAAAGAAGGGTCTGAAGATGGTGGCTGCTCAGCTGAAAATTAAAAAGCACAGAGCAGAAATAACAGTCTGAACAGATGAGGAACCCACAGGCAGAGTTTAAGGGGTGAGGGGGTGTCAGAAAAGGACCCTGGAAAGTGCCAACAGATGGAGAACCTGCCGCGGGAAACCTGGGTAGGGTATTGCCATGTGAACGAGGGAGTGACTGAAGTACTGGAGAAACTAGCGTAAAAGGCTTTCTTCTTTCTTAGGGGATGGACTATTTGGGCTCCTGTCAGTATGTCCACCGTGACTTAGCAGCAAGAAACGTCCTTGTTGAAAGCGAGAACAGAGTGAAGATTGGAGACTTTGGTCTCACCAAAGCAATCGAGACCGATAAGGAGTACTACACAGTCAAAGATGACCTCGACAGCCCTGTTTTCTGGTAGTAACTTATAACTCATTTTCTTTAACCAGACTGTGCAGCAGAATAACATGTCTGCTCCTGTAGACTTAGGCTTTTAGGTGTCCTGAAGATTTTCCTGTTTTGGAGCAAGGAAAAGGCACCCAGTATACTATACTTGTCTGCTCTTGTGCCGTTTATTTCCTCCTGCGCTTGAATGATCCATTTTCCCACAATTTTGTTATTGGTCTCCTTTAGTTTCACAGTCACTTGCTATGTAACAGTTGTACCTTATTTACCACTTCTGTGGCATCCCAAGCCCTATGGGCACATTAGTTTATATCTAAGGACTCTATAAATGCAGAATGTGTTAGTTTGCTTGCTTTAAATGCGTATGGGTTGTGCATGTATGAGTAGAGCTGTGCAGCTCTGAATAAAGTTTAACGCTGTCACGTTGTGTCCACAGGTATGCTCCAGAATGCTTGCTTCAGAGTAAATTTTATATCGCCTCGGATGTCTGGTCATTTGGGGTGACACTGTACGAACTGCTTACATACTGTGATTCGGAGTCCAGTCCCATGGCGGTAAGTGACCGTGAAAGAAATTGCTGCTCAAGCTGCTTAAATCAGATTTTTCTCTTTTTTTAAAAAATTTATTATTTTTGGAAACAAGAAGTGGAATGAATCTCTTTATCTTATGAAAACAACCCTCGTGGCTAGTCTTTCACGAAAGACCCTGTACAGAGATAAGTTGTGGTGACTGCATGTCCTGGTGAGGAAACTGTATTTATAAATGTTACCGTTTTCTAATGTGAGTAGATGGTGCACGGTATCTGTATGATAAGCATCTACTGTTCCGTTTTCATTTTGAGATTCAAATGTCATCTGAAAGTCAAATTGAAACAGCCTGGATTCGCACAGCGTAAGACGATGTGCAGCTGACTCTGGCTCTTTTCACAGGAGTTCTTGAAAATGATCGGCCCCACGCAGGGACAGATGACGGTAGCACGGCTGGTGCGTGTCTTGCAAGAAGAAAAGCGTTTGCCACGTCCACCCAACTGCCCAGAGGAGGTAATGGATGCACCTACGCTGTGATAATGGTGTCCGTCCTTTGATGCTCAGTTAGCAGCAAAAGTACCACATGCTCATGGTTGAATAGGCCTGGCTGCTCTTGGTAGGAAAGCCTTCAGGTTTGCTATTAGGAAGGCATTTTCAAGTTTTTTAAGCATTATTTTAAACTGTTTTTTCACACTGAGGCTCCCAAGATTGCGACATCCCTTCAGAGGACTTAAGAATTTTGCTTTAGTATCTGGATCCACGTAAAATTCATTCAGAATCCTTCTGATTTTTGAAATAGAGAGTTCCTGGGTGTGCGGCAACCCAGACTGAGACGCACCTCAGCAGGGTCTCGGTTAGCAGACCCCCATGCACAGCCTGTCCTCTCCTGCCCTTGGAGGAGCCGGGAGGCAACCAGACCCTGCCCTGGGGATGGGCTGGAGACCCCCCAGCCTCTGCCAGAGCCGCAAGCCCAGAGAAGGCTGGAGGGAGGCGAGGGGCAGGGTCTTTCTGCCTGCCTGCATGGCTCAGCGCAGCGCTGGACAACTCCGCATCGGAAGGTCAGAGTAGAACTAGGAAGGAGCTGCCTGTCCCGCTCTCCCGCAGGCTCCTGGTGCCTGAACCAGTACAGCTTTCTGAGGTGCAGCAGGCTGGGGGGGGCCTGGCCCCTTGCCAACAGGCACTTACCGCTGTTAAACCAGTAATTACCAAGAGGTACGCGCTAGTCGTTTTGATAAAACATCCATTCCCGAAACTGTGATGAAGCTGTTGCATTGTGTTAAGCTGTCTACACTATTACTGCATCGTCTGCACTGTCAGACAAACATATCCCTCTACTTAAACAAAAAAAACCCAGTGGCAACAGATACTTGGTAATTCTGATCCAAATCTGAGGCATGTTTCTGTCTGTGTTCTTCATTTCATAGTAGTGACAATCTGCTCCATTCTGTTTACTGGAAAACGAATGAAATGTTTCACTGCTCCTTTAAACATTTCTCTTTTTTTGTTGTTAGGTGGACCAGCTGATGAGGAAGTGCTGGATATTCAAGCATGATGAACGGACAACCTTTCACAATTTGATTCAAGGATTTGAAACAATTATGAGTAAAATGTAATTCATTTTTTTTTTGTACTTTAATGTGTGTCAAAATACAAATGCCCAAGACCTTTCATTTTTTTTAACTACTGTAATTTGTACTCTGACTGTGCTAATGTGTTTAAAGGATTCTTTTTCCAACAGTTTTCCTTTTTAATTTTAGTCAACAGTTGGATCAAATGAATTAAAAGGTATGGCAGAAACAATAGCTTCAACTCTCTTTGCTGCTGTTATTGCAAGGCAGTTTTATCTTTATCTGATTATGGTCTTGCCACAATTTGAACTACCCAGATGAATGCAAACTGAAAGAGCCATGTCAAAAAATGCTGCAGTTCTCAGTGCAATCTGTAGCATTTAAAACAGGTCTGCTGTGCACACTTATTCCTTGAATAACTGAACTAGTGGACATAAGCAGACTTGATACAGTAATTTAATAATTTTCAAGGGTTTTGAGGAGGTTTTAAAAAAAGAAGTTTGGCTGACAAATATATTTTGTGTGCACTTACTTAAAAAAAGCAAACTCTGGCATAAAAATCCAGAGAAGACAAAATTATTGGCCCATCTTAACCAGGCTGCAGTTCTGAGCTCTTATATGTATTTAAAAAAAATATAAAATTGCTTGACTGTCATGTTCACAAAAACAAACAAAAAAAGCATGGATCAGTGTGTATAGTTATGCATTTCATTGAGAAACCCCGTTTCCGGATGAATATATTTCCTTTTCCTAACTCAGCCCTACCCTCCCACATTACACATTTCTACCCGCTGAAGTTTCTACTGTTTATGTAGCTATTGCACAAGCAACTGCTTTTCAGCTTGTACTGCCAGTGGACTACAGTGTGGTGAAATGTGTGTAGGAAATTAATTACATACTTCGGGGTAGAAAAGAAAATGGATCCGTGTACAGAATCTAGGGGAATTATCTAAGATAGGACTGAGCAACCGGGGCAGCTTCCCTTGGAGAGAAGAACGAACCCCTCCAACACCCAAAACAGTCTGTTACCAGTGGTGCCGTCCGACAGGTGCGTGTTGTACTCGTTTTTTTGGTCAATGATTTCTTTAGCCAGCAGGTTAATTCATGTTAGCAGTTCTTTTGTGAAGCTGTTCATTTCGCCTAAGGTGATGAGTCTTTAAGTAACAGCATTTGCCTTTACTTAATTTGACTTACAGACTCAAACCATGCCCTTGGGCAGTATTCTGTTAACCAAAGGGAAACCAGTGGGACCAGACTGGGACCACGTTATGTTTTATTGTCAGGACCAGATTTAGCATTCAAGCTGTAAGCAAGTGAAGTGAGGGCACTGTACTCTTGTTTTGTAAACCTGTTAGGCTCTGCTAAACAGTGGTTTAACTGGAAACCTTTTGCTGACCCGTCGCCTAGAACTGGGGCGATAATGTTTTCTCAAAGCATTTTCAAAATCCAGGTGCAGTGGGGAGATACTCAGTTCTGGCAATAAAAGAAAGATGTCTTTAAATATCTATATCTAAATATATATATAAAATTGTAATTATGAGCTGCAAGGAGGTCAGATTTATTTTTACAGTATTACCTGTTTTTTCTGTATGTCACTTATGAACCTGATTTAAATCTGTAAGCACTTTGTTACTCTTTATACAAACAAATCTAATAAAGTTTTTTTTTCTCCACATGCATACTTTTTTAATCATAAATTAAACAGAGAAAGATTTTTAAATGTACCTTTCATAGGAATAAGGATCAGAACATGTCTTCAAAACAACCTTTCCCTACATTAAATGCTTACTTTAAAGGTAGTCCAGAGATGTTTTCTTCCCACAGAAACCCACTTTAAATGCATACCAACAATTTATTTTCATTGAAAAGCATAACAAGTTGAGAAAGTTGCATATACAAACAGTTTGAACAAAACATTACAAGTGAATTTATCAAATACATACATGTAGAATCCCCGAAAAGCTCCTGTAACCTGCGTTGCTATTTGGCTGTTGTAAGCAGTTACTGCCTGTATGCACAGTGCGTACTAGCTATACAACCCAACTGCTGAGGGAGGAGTGATTTTGATTGTGGGTTTGTTGGTTGTTTGTTTTTTTTTAACTTTGAAAATATGTATCTTTGAAAGGCAGTTTAAGACACTTTTTAAAAAAAAAAAATCAGTACTGAAAAATGGCTTCAATATTGTCTAGCAAGATTAAGTAAGAAGGACCTGGGTTCAGTCCAAATGAATCTGCAGCAGGGTTCCAAGGCAGCAAACCCACACTGTCCATCACCAAGGGCTGGCTCATCATTTATCTGTCACAAGCACTGGATTTCCAAAGTAATGATTTCTAAGTCTTCAGCTACAAGGATTAACAGCTGAAAAGAAAGACTCTAGCCAGAACTGCTTAATGAATAAGGTAAAAATACAAGTTGTTTTTTTTTTTTTTAAAAAAAAAAAGGGAAACAGAAATACAATCAAGCTGGGAAGCAATGTCCGTGAGGTGCCACTGCTCGGCCCCAGGCCCTAGAGGAGCCGGGCTGGGCGATGGGCAGAGGCAGCCCCGTCTGTGCCATCGCTGCTGCGGTTCACAGTGTATGGGGGTGAGCCCGTACCGCACCCCTAGGACAGGTGAGTTGAGTGAATACCATTTCCTTCTAGTGAGAACTATTTCATGCAAAAGGTAATATGTAAGGACGAGTGAAAACCGGAGCCAGGATGCTCTGCTCTAGCAGGCTTTGGAGTGCAGCAAATTTCAAAAGTTAAGATGCTCGGGAAAAAAGAAAAGAAATACAGTGAAGAGCAGGAGGGCAGGATTAAAGACGTCATCCGAGAAGCATGTCAGTATTGCTTCTGCTCCAACTGTGAATCCTCCTGATCCAGAAGAAGTCAGAAAAAGTACAAGAGGCAGTTGATTTCTTCCACTTACAGTTACCTTTAACAGCGCTCCGCCACCTGACAGTGTTGCCAGCAGCCCTGCCTCAGTGACACGCATGCCTGTTGGAAGGAGGACGGTGCTTTGCCACATACACCGTTCTACACAGACACATTCACAAACTGTAAATTACTTATTCCAAGGAAAAGCTGTGGATTCTTGGCCTAAAAGCAGATAAAGGTTACTTCATTGTCCAAGTATCACCTAGCCAAATCGAATTTAATATTGCAAGGCAGCACACAGTATAGCATCTTACTTTTAACAAACATTTATTGAGAACATCACAGAGGCTCTGGTAATACATTTGGTATAGCTCCATTCCAGGATTAAGAGGAAATATTAAAAATATAAAGGCTGTAACTGCAGAACTCTTAATCCTGGAAAAAGTAAGACTGAAAAAAACCTCACATTCTGAGTTAAAAAAATAAGAAAAAATTACTATCAAGACTTCATCTTTTAACTTCCTCAGTCTGAGGACTAGAGAAAGGATCAGTGTTCCCTCCACAGTATTTTTATTGCTTTCAACCGGTAAGCTACCAAAACTCACCAAGTTAATTTGCTTTGTCAGCTTCAGCCCACTGTTAGTTCCAGTGGCAGACGACAAAGGAAACACCATCCCATCCTTTCAGAAGGCAAGTCATACTACCCAGAAATGGCTAACCTCATAGCAATACCTACCGTTTCCTTGGCAAATTTGCCTGTTACAGAGGGTTGTTCCTCTTGGGATATTCATAACCCACACAGAAAGAAGAATTATTTGTCTGAAGTTAAGGCAGCAATAAATAGCAGAGGTACGAAAAGCCTGCCTTCACACCCTAAGGCAGGAGTGATTATTTAGGTCTCAATAAACACGCTTTTTTTTTAGAGAGGATTCTCCATAACGTACTGCGGAGCCCTGAGTCTGCTGGCCAAGGTACTCCATGGGGCCAGGTTCTGGGGAAGAAATGAGGTACGAAGAGCCTCGTTTCTCGCTTCTCGCTGGAGCCACCTAAGGACAAGAAGAAAACAAGTGACACATGATCCAGAGCAAACGGTGTCAATAAATAAAGCTCCAGTCTGGGAATTAACAAGAACCAGGAGCCAGTAACTGACTCCAAAGGCCCGACTCCTTCGGCTTTAAGGTCCAGCTATACACAGCTCATGAGTCAGTGTTTGTGCCCTTTCCCTAAAAAAAAAAATCCCAACCAATCGTAAATGCATTGGTGGCCCACCACACATGCGTTTTTGTGAGGGCAAAGGGCTGGCTGGGCCAGGTGGCCGTGCTCCGCAGTGCACGTTTAAAAAGCAGTAGTGTAACGGCCATGCTATTACCCTGCAGTGTCACAACAGCTCCAGCCATCTCCATCCTTTAAAGTAAGGCACCAGTGGGCCACCTTTCATTCCTCTTCCTTTTCTCTTGGAGAGCTGAATGGGTTAAACTGCCCTGGCACAGCTATCACAGCAAGTCAGACTTCGAAGGACTTGGTTTCCAGCCGTGCCAAAGCAGGTTTGTGTTGCAGATTACAGGTAACCCTCTGCCTCTTGAAGGCCTGAGTTCACATGTGATACCAAAGTGAAGGAGAGAGCAGTAACGGTTTGGTTCTTTAATCAAAACTTCATCTAAAATGCCTCACTCCAATACACAGAAAGTCCTGAGGGTGCCCGAGTAGGGTTTCTGGTAAGGGCACAGGTGACCTGAAGCTGCCCCACCACCAAGGGCTTCTTGGAGAACGCAAGGCTCAGGTTCAGTTCCTCTTTGGGATCCGTCAGAGCAGGACCTTGCGCTATCCATGCACCTACAGCACTAGAAGCTGTACATACCCATTAGAGCCCACTGCCCTAATCAATGACTCTTGATCACTTCTCTCTTTCCCCCAACGTGTCATTAATTTCATTACCAAATGGCTTAAACAGTCACCTTGTTCTAAAAGACTGAAGCATCTGCCCTGTAACAACCACCTGAACCTGGTCTCACCACATCCTGCTCAACCACACTGCATGTCCTGGGTTAAGTCTGGCTCCTAGATCAGGAGAATCAGTGTTTTGGTTCATGTGGGAGTGAATAGTTTAGAAACCTTAACATGTTTCACAAACCAGGATACTAATTCCTTAACTCCATCAAAAGAACAGCTGTGCCGACCAAATGTCCCTGAGCGGAACACTTCCTAGCCATTCTCAGAAGCACCGCTTGCTAATTCACATTCACAACTCAAATTACACTCCGCTAAGTCCAATTTCATTTTAGCATGCACCCCTATCATAAATAGGAACTTGCTCAAGGAAAGACTTTTAGTTTCCCCCTGTCCTCTCTCCTGCACTTCTAAGAGCTCTGGGGATCTCACACGTGTATTGTAACACTCCACCATGTCCTGGCTCGCGTGGCAGAGTGCAGCATCACCACTGTGTGCTTCATACAAACCTCTGTGCTCCTTCTGAACCTCTGAAATGCAGCTCACAGAAGCTGGAGAAAAAGGGGTTGCAGGGTTGCAGCAGGCACATGCACACAAGCACACACTCTTAACTGATACAGAGCCTCTTGGGGACCAGTCTGTGTGCCCTCTTCACTGAGATTTCTCTTCTGATTCCAGAAACAAGAAAAGTACCTTGCTGCAGAGACCAACTGTACTTCTGTTGCATCTATGCCAAGGGACCAACTGCTCTCTTTCTGCCATTTATGGCATCTGGCATTAAGACAAACTTTCAAGCAAGCTGCTCAGCATCACCTCCACAGACAAGCTTTCCTCTTTAGACTAGAAGTAAACTGAAAGGTGTTAGTTAGCTCAAACTCCAGACTATCGCCTTGTCTTGTCATGATTTCACTTACTTCCAGTCCTACAGGAGCTGTTAGGAACCTGAATGTGCTCTCTTCTGCTGCACAGAGCTAGATATCACAGCCCATGGTAACATGTTCAGGCCTTGGCCATCTTTATCCCAAGATACGTCAAAGCCAGCTCCAGCCCGGCCTTGGCCCCTATCCAGGAGTCACAAATTGCTACAGTTCTGTATTCCTTCTAAATCTCCTCCAAAAAATGGGAATCTCATGCCAAGTCTAAGATGCGAGTTTCTGAATGCCAGAGCATCATGTGCTGAATCCGGCTACTAACCTCTGTGCAGCAAAGGGATTTAATGGTGTGATGGTGGAGAGCCACGCAGGAGGCTGGGCCCCTAAGCTCTCCCAGATGCGACTGCTGATTTCAGCTGTGACTCCTCTCAGCATGGCCAGACACTGTGTAAAGGGCCACAAGCTGCGCTGGAGGCTGGAGAGCCAGCTCAGCGTCCCTCCAGCAGCGCTCAGAGAGATTATCATCGCTCTCATGGTTGCATGGCTGGGGCTGGACTTCCAAAAGCAGCAGCTCCTTACGCTGATGGGCATACTTGCCTGCAGCTGCTCCAAAACAGATGACAATCTGGCTTTTAAGGTCTCTCCCATCCGTAAGAACAGGAGCACTGTGATTTACCTACGGCATGAGGGTATTAATTCCTCAGTTAAAATGGTTTTCCTCCCAGGATCCAGTTAAGAGTATTACGAAGTGGAGGCTGTAGGTAACCTGGACGCTGCTTTGACTTGCTAAGTCCACTTCAGAGGTTTTATCCCAGTGGCACTCACTGCAAAACATCTGCAGGTCAGGCAAAAAAACCCATCTAAAACCAGTGTGAACTACCTCCTTCTCCTCTGTTCACTTCCTACTATATCTGCCTCCTTCAAGGCATTTTTGCACGTTCAGATACCATCTTTCCAAGAAGTTTGTTCACAAACATCAAGCCTTCCTTTGCCTGTGGGTTCTGGTGGTCTGCAGGCAGTGAGGAGCACTGATCTCCAGGGTGCTGGAGGGCTCTGAGGGGGTCTGGCGCTGGCACACCCTGCTCAGCCACTGCTTTTATTTATCACATCCACCAGGAACTGCGTGTGAACCTGAGCAACTCAGGATCCTGAGGAGCATGGATGAAATGGAAAAGCTCTGCCTTGGCTTGTTGTGGGTCCAAAGTCCACTCGGTGGCAGCATAAGACTAATAAGAAGCGCTTCCACCAGCGGCTGGCTCAGGCTGCATCTGCAACCACTCTGCTTGGTCTCTCCTCTCACCTTATTTAATGGGTTTTGTGGAGGAAGCTGCAAGTTGCCTGGCTGGTATGATCCCTGGGCTCCACTGTAAAGTGTAGGCATGACCTGCAAGCAGGTACTGTAGTCTGGGTAAGATCCACCTGTAGATTCCTAAATGCAGAATGGGATCCATGATCAACCAGAAGTTGAAAGAAAATAGGTTTAACAATTCATTTTTACTTGATACAGTAATGAGCACTCATCAGATATGAAAATATCTGAGTCACACTCAATTGCTAAAAGGAGTGTACAATTTAGAGCAGCTCAGGCATGCAGCAATTTCTTGAGCAAAATGTAGGATGTGGGGGACAGTTTACCTTACACAATTCCTTAAAAAAACAAAGCGTGCTTCTCATCGGTCACGGAAACCTCGGGCTGCATAATGGCCTGGGCAAGAAACAATCCTTCAACAGACTCACTGGGAAATAATGTTACGGTGTGCTGTTTCTTGGTAGGGGTATTTTAATACACTCCTGAGCTTTACAGGTAACTTCAGATTGTGGGATTTTAGAGAGAGGAACATTTATGCCAGATATAATCAAAAGCACGAGTATGAATCCTGGAGAGTAACTGTGCAGGGATGTCCTGCAGAAGGTGACCATGCAGTGCCATTTGTCCCACGCTCTCTAGCCCCTTATTTCTGCAGTACCGACAGCAGCAGCCACTATCAACAAACAAAGCAGGTGTCCAGACTCCAAAAGCACCCTTACAGCTGATGGGAGAAACAGCCAATGGAGACAGGAAGAAAATAAAAGTATTTCTCACCTCAGAGGCTTCATTTTCAAATTCATCGACTCTTGCCTGGGTAGAGTTATATGCCTGAGCATAATGCTGATACCACTGCTGAACAGCCTCCTATAAAGGAGGAAAAAACCTCTTCCCATTAGCTGCCTACTAAGATCGCTTTAAACGAAAACAATTCTTATGGCCTCACAGGACATGAGAATGAATAAAAGGCAAAGCTCTCCAAGAGGCATCAAAACATGTTTAACACCAATGATAAAGCTCAAACCAAACATTTAAAACTACGTTACACGCTTAAAAGATACACAAGGCACCACTGCCTTGGCAGCGGACACAAGTACAAGGTAATTTCTGTTACATGGAAGGAACAGACAGTACAAATACAGCTGAATGATGACATGTGGCATCTCTGCACCTAAGTGACATCATTTGAGTCCTTCATATTACTAAAGATAATACTAGTAACACTAATACTACAATCTGACTGATTTTTTTGGACAGTATTTTAAGGATTTGGGGTTAGGAACTAAATGAGTTTAAAGCCAATAATCAGATTCAAATAAAATATTCAAGACTATGTTAGTGCTTACATGAAATGCACAGCACAACGGCCCACAGGACATCTCTCTTGCTTCTCTAACCCACAACTGTCACCACATCTGACCTGACTAGGAGATGGCTCTGGCCCCTGGCAAAGCTCCCTGCTGCAGCAAACGTCGGGCAGCGACCCCATCCCCTCCACCCCTCCTGACCAGGCTGAGACCCTCCTAAAACAGAACCACCCCCATGCCCACCCATGCGCCCACCCTCTGTCCTCCAGACCCAACTAACTCCCACAGCAGCCCTGCTCTACCCCAGGAGTTTTGGGGCAACACAGATTTCCTTGCCAGCAGCCCAGGAGAGGGGAGCGCAGCTTGTTTCTGTCTCCCTGCCGTAGGAGAGATTGGGCGACCCTCGAGGAGGTGATGGGGACAGGGCAGGAGGAGACCTACAGCAGAGCCGGAGTGGATGTCTCAGCACAGACCCAAGGTTTTTATACAGATTGTCTGACAGCACTACGATCCAGTTCTTGTATTTGATTTGTATACAATTATATTTCTACACAGACTACTGATGGCTAATGAAAATATAGAAACGTTATTTCACAGAGTATCCCTATGTCTGTGAAACCCAGTGCTTGCTCTCAGTACTGCAACGCTCTCCAGACGAGGGGCAGCCCCCCACCTTAATGGCCATACTCTGATCACCAAATGGGGCATATGGTGAAGAAATCCCATGCAGTGAAACCAGCTGGCAGAGACTGCAAAAATTCCTCAAGCTATACAGGAGCTTCTGATCGACAGAACACTCTCTTCTCTGGGATCTAGCCAAAGTTCAAGAAAACTTTACAACTTCTTGGGAAGGGGAAGAGAAAAACTTCACGGTTTTGAAGACAGACGAAAGCCAAGCCAGAAATGGTAAGAAGTAATTTTTTAGCCGACTGCACTGAATTCAAGTTCTCAAGAAGCAATCTTTCAATGGTTATGACACTGCAGCAGGGAATGTATAGATGCTTTTTTTGACTGGCATTAGGTGTACTTCGTGCTAAATCTATTCTGTACAGCAAAAGAGATAAACTATCAGTGAAGAGCACCTAACAAGGTTCAATCTGAAGAGGGTGGGCTTTAGTTGTAGGAAAGCCTAGGAACTGCTGAAGAGTGATTCATGATGTTGGGCAATGCTGTTCAACTGCATGCAGGGCTATCAGACCACACATGTACCAAGAAGTGCATTAAGAGTACACAGAGAAAACAATGAGCAACTCAGGGAGGGATCTCTGAGCAGATCTCTGCCAAAGATCCTGCTACAAGAGCTCTGAGCGACAAACCAGGCTTCAGAAGCAAGCGCTGCAAAACAACGTACCTGTGTGTATTCCCCATGCTGTTGAGAGTAATTAAAATAATTTTCCATTGCGTGTTGTGATGCAGTTCCCTGAGACACAGCAGCATCCACAATGTTGTTCGAAAGTCCAGTCTGCTGTGGTGGACTAGAGGCTTTGCTGGCAATTGCTGTTCGTAACACGAAGAATACACCGTTTGTATAAACTGTACAAATTAGGTTGCACTCTCGTCTAGCAATATTCTGAGTTTAAAACAGAGATTTGCTACTTCATATTAGGCTGTGCTCAAAATTAATCAGTACTACTAATAACTGAAAGGCTTTCTAGAAGTTTGTCTGCATCACTAAGTCCATTAACTCTGAAAATTTACCCTTACCAAATAAAATATTAACTATGGGGACAGATTACATTGCAATTTTAAGGCAGACTACAAAATTTCCTTAAAGATAAATGTTGTGGTCACTGGAATTACCTGCCAAACAGAATAATGATTTGCCACACTCTGGTCAAGGAAACTTGTAACTAAACCCACTTAATGTTTGCTTACCTGGAAGACATATACCAGGCAGCACGCTTGCCAAATTTAAGTAGGGGTTGGTACTAAGACGTATTTCTTTTGGTGGTTCTCCTAACAGTGAAGTCTGTTTTTTCAAGGGAGTCTGTGAAACAATTGGACAGGTCAGTTTGCATTATATTCACACAACATTTGTCAGAAATAAGGTAAGTGTATCAGCAGGATTTTGAAAAAAGCTCAGCCCTATGAAATGTAACAGGAAAGCTTTTAAAATAAATACCGGGGACAATTATCTGGACACATTGCCTGTACCTTTTCCTTGTCAAATAATTTTGTAGCAATGTTTCTCTTTAGACTGTAAGTCACTAAAGGATAGTAAAAACCAAATAAACAAAAGAAAACCTTTTACACTCAAGTAAAGGAATAATAATCACTGTAACAACTCCAGATGCAGGGAAGAGTTAGCATTAAGCACGTGGCCAAGACAAAAAAAATCAACTCTCTTCACGCAGAGTCACAAGCAAATAAAAGGACAAATGAACCCTGGAGTGGAGAGATGACCCTGTCTGGAATCTGCCCCTGTTAACACATCTTACTGATCACTCTATTTATAAGCCCTTACTTAGAAAGTGAAAATGTTTATGAGTGGAAATGAAGCGTCAGGACTGACTCACTCCTCCAAACCACCAGAAGTGTTTCCTATGAGTGACTAGGAAGGGTACACTACCAGCTTATGTGTCCTCAGTTTATGTTAGAAAAAACAGCAGAAATAAGGATGAAGCACCTATAGCAAGTTACATAGCTTGTCTGAAATACATAGCTGAAAGACGTTTATACAGTATTCTACTCCACATCTATTCTGTTCATTTTTTCAAAGCCCGTTAAGGAAAAAAATTAATCCATTATTTTAATGGTTTAATACTATTTTCAGTAAAATAGTATTATTCAACAACTTTTAAAAAACAGTGAGACCAGTTTTTAAACACAAAAAGCTTCAAGAGTGCTGAAATTCTTCATCTGGATGCAAAAGCAGGAATTTAAGATAGTGTGACCGTTCAGTATCAGCATACAGCCTGTGGTTGTCTTGCAAGGAAGCGTTTTTGCAAACTGGGCCTTCTGTCTACTGATACAGAAAAGGAAACAATTAAAACATCTACCAGGATTTCAAAAAAAACCCTTTTTCTGATAAACAATATTCATAGAAATAAATGAATTATCTAGACTTCTAATGATTTAATTACATGTCCTTTTAATTAAATGAAATGCTGAAATAAAACACTGATTTTATATATGTATACAGATACACCTTATGTATTTTCTCCATGTGTATCTATACATCAGTAAAATTCCACTTCATTACAGTAAGAAAAAGATTTAAAAAATGAAAAGTGTACTTTCTGAAGTAGGACCAAATCTGTCAAAGCTGTCTAACAAAGGCAGCCACCAATCCTCTATATAATCTAGCACTTCAGATGCTTCAGAAAATATGTAAGGAAAACATAGATCTGATCTGAATTAAGAATGTTTCCCCATAAATGTCAAAGTATTTATGTATCTTATAAAAAAAGTAAATTCTGTTGATGACAGGAAAAAACTTCTGAAAAAACTAGACCTTTCTGGTTCAATTCAAATCCCATCCCATCATCTTCCTACTCCTTGCCTTCAAGGGAATAAATATTAAAACTGATACAGACTAAGAATATGTCAGCTATGGCTAAGAGGGTACGGATTAAATTTACATCCATATATATACATATACACACCCCCACCTGGAAACCCAAAAGCCTGACATACCACCAGAATTACTCCCGATTAGTCATGAAATTCAACCACAAGTTCAATTTTCAGTCTTTAAAAGGGACATTGCCCTTGAGATAATTTCATCATCAAATACTATGAGGCATACACATGGAAAAAAAACCCTACAGCACTGTAAAAAGATTCCTTTGTTAATTCATTTGGACCACCAAAGAGCATTATTGTTCTCTCCCTATTATTCATAACTGAAATGACCTTAAAATGTCTCATGAATGATCCTATGATCTAGCAAATTTTATAGCTAAGAACTACGATAAGCAGTTGCAGTTAACTATTAGGCATGTTAAAATAAAAAAGAGAAAATCCACACACAAGAAAAAAGAAAGTATTTGTGTTCAATGTTCCTTACCCCCAAACTTGTATCAGTACTTTTTAGTTGATTTTGTTGTTTGGCATGTCCAGCCCGCAAAGCTCCCGCAGAAAGATTTGTTAAGGTCTGATGATAAGGCTGTGATCCCGAGACAACTGCTTCGGTAGTCGATTGTTTATCTGGAGCGTTATTTTGCCCTGGTATAGCTTGTCCAACAATGTGCTGATTCGGAAAGAATGGCAGCATGCCCATCCCTGCTGCTGCTGTTTGAATTGGAGTCAGATTAGATGCTGCAGTCAACCATAAATGGAGAAACTTTTCTGTTAGACAAGATTTATCAGTACATTTTGTTTGTGGTTTTTACTAAGTGATGAGAAAAACATTTAGACATCTATTTTACAGCTGTCCCAGAACAGTGGATTCTGGCAATAATTTTTATTCTTTTACCATCCCAGGAGCAAACAACTCTATTTAAAGCTAATACAATAGAAGAAAACTCTGACTTTTCTGAACGTTTACTATGAGAAGTTACTTAGCACTTCCTGTCACTTTCAAAAAGCCTGCCAACAACATCCTGGAGAATCCTATATTGGAACAGAGGGGGAAAACATCACCTCAAATGGCATTAGTAAAACTCTACAAACAAGAGAGCTAGAAAGTATTATCTAGAATTAAAATCTAGACATTCAGAATAGGTTTCTCCTCCCCCCCCCCCCCCCCCCAAGCTTTTCCTTGCTGCTGGTTACTACCATTGCTCACACCACGTCTAGAAGCACAGAATACATGTCTCTCAGTGGAGGAAACAAAAAAGATGCAAGCAAGCAGTATCGCAACTGATCTTTCCTCATAAAAACTGAGGGTATCGCTGATGCAGAAATTTGCATTCAAAATTGACATCCATCACAGACCAGATGTTGAAGCTCTATTGCTTAATGAAATGAATCTAAAAAAAAAAAACCTATTTGCGGTGCCTCTTCAGCTACTCAGATTTACCTGCTTTGAAACAACAAATCCCCAAATTTTGATCCTAAATAAAAACAAATTTCAAGTGTACTAAAAATAGTAGTAACTGAGCAAGCAGAATATTTAACAACCTGCAAATATTCAACCAATGCCACAGCGTACTCTTTCTTTCCTGACAAACAGATGAGAGAAGCCTGGCAACAAGGCAAGATATCTCAAGTTTGTTTCTTGCTTAAATCAGCAGTTTACAATTGGTTATACAGCTATATAACTTGTTACCTTGCTTATCTATATAGCTATACAACATCTATTATTGTCCAGCTCTCTGCCTACCTTACTGTGCAGTGATAAGGTTCAAACATATTATTGCTTTTGCTACAGCGGGAGAAAATAAGGCGCATAATTTCAAGCTAAGCAATTCTACTGATTTGGTATGTAATAAAATGTCATTTACACTTAAGAGCTTCTCCACGGGTTCCCATGCCTGAACTCACTGATGGCATTACCCCTATTCCCAGTACTGTCTGAAGTAGCATTGTTGGAGGTTCTCCCAGCAAACCCGGTTTCTATAAGGAAGAATAGAAAACTGTGTAAATGATTAAAATAATGTCTGTTGCTATTTCTTATAACTTTCACATTCGGTTAATCTTTTTAGATACCCTAAACTGTTAAATTATACTAGATTTTAAAAAAAAATTGTTTTAGCAGTTATAAGAATGTCCAAGGAAAGTTGAAGTTAAAGCGATGACCTTACACTATTAGCCTGAATGTTTTCAATCTTCATCAGTTGCTGCTGTGGCAATGGTAGGTGAGCAGGGCTCTGCAGTAGTAAGTTAGATGTACTCCCCAGAATTGAACTCTGTGAAATTATTAAAAGAAGTGTTAGTTGACAGTCATGGAAAACAGTACATTCAGATGATACTGCTTAAAGAAATTTAAATTAGTTTCTGAGTTAATACAGCAAAGGAAAATAACTATTTCCTCCACAGAACTAAATTTTTGCCTCAGCCACAGAGAGTTATTTCAAGTTATTTTAACCCCTCTTCTGCCTAGCCCTTTTTTTCATCTCACAACCACAAGTATGCTTTCTGGTGGCTTTTAAAGGATCAAGAGTATACTCCAAATACAATCCAGACTCCATTGCAGCCCCTGTGTCTAAGCCAACAGGGAAAGCTAAACGTGTTTGAAGCCTCTGCAGACAGACTAGATAGGGGAGTTACCTACAGTGCCAATAAGAAAGACGAGACACAAGGCTTCAGGGCATTACGAGGTCTATGAATAAGGACTTCATTGTCTGTTAACATTTGCATTGTGCCTTGCATGGCAATTCTAATACATAATCTCCGCCAGATATCTATATAGTTTACAGGACTTGGCTGTAACCGGCAAGGACTCTCATCCCTTGCTTTACAGTTACCAAACAGCATCTTTACTTTCAAAGAGGAATATCCGGATATGTTTTTCCAGCCTTTTTAGTGGCAACTACCTACATGAGAATTCTATTTCAGAACCATTAAAAAGCTTACAAATCACAGTGCCTACAGATTGTCAAGTCTATAAAATATTAATATTCTTCATTCAAAAAATTCTGGATCAGTTTGCCCCCAGAACTGAGCCACTTAATCAACAACTTTGTCGCACCATGTTCAGACTCGGCTACTGGTATATTCAGCATTATGTGCTCTGGCTAGCACAGTGGCTTAAAAGAAACCTTATGCCCACTCTGGATCACAAAACCACATTATGATTCATGCTAGCTGAACACAGGCTTGAAACTGTCTTTCTGGCAGCAGCTCCTGAGCACGATTTGCCAGGCAAAACATAAGTTGCTCTACAAACCTTTTTGTACAGTGGTGCAAGAATAGATATATGGGACATTGACTATGTCAAATCACAATGAGTATAGCCTTCCTAATTTTTTTTTTGAAATCTCCTACATAGGAAAGATCACCAAACCCAGGTAATTATGATGGAACCCAAAAAGAAGGCAGCTCTCCTGACGCATGGCTTTGCAGATTGTGCAGCCTCCTGCAAAACACCTCACAAGTATTTTCAAGCCTAGGTTGTGTCTCTATGTGGCAGGGTCAAATCACCTAGGAAAAAAAACTCTGTGCCTATAGTATAGTCTTCTGGACTCATAATGTGCAATTTAAAACAAAAAAGTGCCATATCCAGATTAGTTATGCATCTGCTATTTTAATTGCCCTAAGCTATTTCCAGTAGAAATTATCCCGGGCTGTTTATTGTAACCAATACCAATGGTTGTTCCCTCTAAACTTCGTTACATCAACGAAGAAAATGTATTAGTTCAATTGCAAAACTTTCAGAAATACAAGAGTGGAAAATCAGTTAATAAAGATATAATAAACTGCTGGATGACTCAGGAAAACACATCACTGAGAAAGTTTAAAATGCATTATTTTGGCACATGACAACTGTAACTAAGAGAAATTAAAAGAAAGAAGTTGAAAGTCGTGCTACCTCCAGAGTTGAAAGATTACTGGGTAAATAACCCATTTGTTCAAATTCCCCTCTGTTGAATCTTTTATTATAAATTATTTTATAGTGATGTGGCATAATCATCCTAAAAATGCTGTTTCTTCTCATTATATTACTTTACAAAACCTTGAATATAAAATAACAAAACCAACATGCACAGGAAGCTGCATCAGTGTGTGATTGGGGAGGTGGGGAGAGAGTCAAGCCAAGACACTGTGTGTTCCTCTATCTTGTGACAATACTGAATTTCAAGACAATAAAAATAGTGACCTGGTTCTCTGGCTTTAGAGAATGCTCTGAAATAAGTCACTGAGTAACAGAAAAATGTGCCTAACAGAAGGAATTGGGATAAGCAAATAATTCTCAATAAAATTCAGGCTATTAGACCAGGTTTGGAGCTAATTAAATGACAGGAAGCTCCCTGGAAGAGAATTAGACTTGTAAGTCTCTCTAAAGAGAAAACACTAAGTTGTTTGGCTGCAGCACTCTTGAGCCAAAAAACATTGGATCATCATCAATCACACTGTTAACTGTGTAAAACATGCCTGTCTCCAGCTGCGATTAGAAAACATTCACATTGCCTTCCAAGGAAGCATAGACTCTCCAAGGCTGAAGAGAGAGCAGCAGTAACTAAATATACCAATTGAAAATGTCATTTAAATAAAAGAAGTACAAGCAAGGAATGATGTATTTTTTCATTGTACAGGACAAAAGCAATTCATTTGAGGGGGCAAAATTAAGTAGTATTTATTCAAAATGAATATATTCACCTACTAGTTTTTAGCAGAAAAAAAAAAGAAATGCTAAATATACTTACACAAGGAGTTATCTCTGCATTTTAATTTGGTCTTTTTTAAGATCTACGAGTCTGTGTTTGCCAAAAGAACAGCAGAAATAACAACTAATACTTGAGGGGATTTTATTTTTTAAATGGGAATTTCTGAAACATCAGAATTAGTAAGTCAAAGCAACTGACTCCAGTCCTTCACAGGTACTTATGAAAATCTCTGCCATGAATATTAAAGGCAAATTTTGGCTGCTGGCCGAGCTGGACAATCTCTGACAGAACCTCAATGCAAGGTGGAGGCCAGGCAGGCTGCTGGCCAAGCACACTGCTGCAGGGAGGAGTTCTGGTTGTGGGTGCTACTCTAGCATGTTCTCATCACCAACTTCTCCAGCAAACTCATCCCAAATATCTGGTATAGTATCTTTCAGAAATTCTGGTGTCCATATGGAAGTCGCATCAACTTTACAGTGAATTACAGATACCCTGAGAACACTTTAAACAGCTTATAACCTTGGGGTTTTTTTGACTAAGAAGTAACATCTGCAAATCACTATTTTTTTATGGCATATATAGCACATTTTAGTCCCTGCAAGCTTTAAAATGAAGATAATGATGCTAAGTTGTTGGCTTGAATAAGATAAAACAATCAAGTCTCTCTACAGGAAGTGTGTATGAGCAGTTCCAAGAGAAATGGATGTGCCATGCTCCTGGAGCACTAATTTAAAGAGGATTTTTTTGGCCCGTAATAGCAAGTTGTCTCTACATCAGCAGGTGTTAGCAAATCAAAAGCTCAGTTAAGATAAAATAACTCACTTGTGGATAGTAAGCACAGTCTGCTCTTACATCCCCATAGGCATCTCATAATAAAGTGCTTTTCTTAAACACAGCTTTAACGAGAACACTTGATTTTAGTTGTAATTTCTTAAAATCTCTGAGAATATTTTTCATGCTAAGATCTGCACAAATATGTATTTTGACAAAAGTTTTTTTTGTCACGTACCTGATGAATTTTGTTCAACTGCAAAAAAGGTGGGCCAACTGCTGAATTTATAAGGTGAGGTAAACCTGCAGATGCTCCAAGAACTGTTTGAGAAACACAAGACAAAGTAGCAGTGTTTTATAAGTTAGGCAAGTAAAGATCTTTAGAAGAGTTATTCTCTATTTTTCAGATGTGGTTTCCACAAAACTTTCCAGTATACTACTAAAGGTCACTATAATGAAATCTTTCAATACACCCAGCTTTGATCTGCAATTAACAGCATTAGAGATCAAATGTACCGTCATGGAGCTCCTTTAAAGCTGAGAGTTTTGCTCAAAGAGGCAGAAATGTCTGCTGTTGACTGCAAGACCACAGCATTAGCTAAGTGCTTTGACACTTCAGCATTAGCTAAAGTGTTTCTTCAACAAAGTGCTCGCTTCATACACAATTTGTGTATCTTCTGTCAGTAGGTTATGTCACAAACTCTTAGCTGTCCCCCACTTGACTCTTCAAATTATCTGTTCTCATTCCTGTTCTGAATACTTTCACCATTTGAAATGTGCTGAGATTGTTTTTAATATATTTATTCACATCCATCCTAATGAGAAGGCAGAGAAATGGTTTTGGCTAATGCCGTTATGAAGTGCTGTGTATGACTACGGTAGCATCCAGGTGAGTAAAGATTTACATTGGAAACAATAAGAGAAAGACTCAGGCTGCAAAATTCAGATCTAGAATCAGATTTAAAGTTGCCATTTTAATTACTGCAAAAGACATTTCATTTTAAACCCATTTCTAATATAAACACTCAGAGACCCCAGAGCTAACGTGAGGATGTTTTTAGGTAACACTAAATTTTACCCAGACACAATAGTGTAGCAATCCACCTCTTGCTTTTGCTTTCATAAAATGCAAAAGTGTCTACACAGACACACTGAAACAGTGTCTGCACAGGTTTTAAAATAGTATTCCTGCTTCCCTCCTCTGCTGAAAGCTTTGTGTCCTGGTTTCAGCTGGGACGGAATTAATTTTCTTCTTACTAGCTGGTGCAGTGTGTTTTGGATTTAGTGTGAGAATAATGTTGATAATACACTGATGCTTTAGTTATTGCTCAGTAGCACTTATCCTAAGTTAAGGATTTTTCAGTTTCCCATGCTCTGCCAGCAAGCAGGTGTACAAGAAGCTGGGAGGGAGCGTGGCCAAGACTGCTGACCTGAACTAGCCAAAGGGATATTCCACACCGTAGAACATCATGCTCAGTATATAAACTGGGGGGAGATGGCTGGGAGGGCTGGTCGCTGCTTGGGCATCAGTCAGTGGGTGGTGAGCAACTGCATTGTGCATCACTTATTTTTCTTCTTTCCTTTTTTTTTTTTTAATTAATTATTTTATTATATTCCTTTTCATTACTACTATTATTATATTTTATTATTGTTGTTGTTAGTATTACATTTTATTTTACTTTAGTTATTAAATTGTTCTTATCTTAACCCACGAGTTTTACTTTTTTTCTGATTCTGCCCCCCATCCCACTGGGAGGGGGGGCAGTGAGCGAGCAGCTGCATGGTGCCTAGTTGCTGGTTGGGCTTAAACCACCACACCTTGTATCACCAAGAACAGGGTTTTACTGTTTTTTTTAACTCAGTTTTAAGACAACTTACCAGGTTTAACAGCATGTCCACGCAACTGGGGCTGCAGTAGCATTTGCAACATTGCTGGATTATTAAAACTTTTCATAATCTGCACTGGATTTGGCTCTGGAAGCAAGCCTTTCCTGTTGTTCCTCATCTCCAGTTAAGAGAGATACAAAAAACGTTAGAATCAGGAGAAAACAGAGAATACATTTAAATCCCTCAAAATCATGTGCCGGTAATGTACGTATTTCATTTTACACAGAAATCTCCTTCCCTGTGTCCTGCTCCTTTCCATGCTCCTTTTCCCTCAAATGAAACGCCTAACAAACTATTTCCCCAAAACCTCAAGCATATTATTTTTCCTGAGAGACGTTTCTTTTTTTCCCTTCAACCAACAGAGAGTTATCAATAAAGGAGAATATGAAAGGCACTTTTAACATGAACACCATATATTATCTTATAATAGCACTACTCATCTCTTTTATAAAGATGTAGGCTAAAGCTAGCCAAAGTAATGAGACTGTTCTGCTTTTACTTTTAAGACAGCTTCATGTAACACTTATCACATCCAGTGTTCTAGGAAATAATTTGATAAGACATGTGGGTGTAAAAAGCTTTCTTCTAGATCAAGCATGAAATTAAACTATTTCTCCTACCTTGAAATTTATCTTAAAATTGACAAATTCCTGCCCCTCTGTTTCAAACTAAGTTTTAGCTTGTCAAATGACTCCACTTCCAGTTACTTTTGTTTTGAACTGGAATAATTAAATTTAATAAAATCCCAGAGCTATACAAGTACAACTTTGTGATATCTTACGGCCATACTTTACCCTTCCTCCTTGCAGAATATGGCCGTGCTTTTCCTGGGAAGGAGACTGAATTGGGCTGACTAGACTAAAAAAAAACAAAAACCAGGCTAATGCTTTCAAAAGCTTGGCTCGTTTTCCTAATGCAAAGCAGCTGAATCCCTCTGACCCTTCAGGCTGCTCAAGGTGTACCAAACTCATTCTGAAAACAGATTTGGAAATATCTTACCATCCTTTGCGCTGCTATAAGTGCTGCTAACGTGCTTCTGCCTGGCGCTCCCGGAGCACAGTACGACACCTGGACTCTCTTTCCTTTGATAGTCATGCCATTGGTGACTTCTTGTACTTTCTCAGCCTGCTCTGCAGTTTCATACTCAACCACCGCAAAGTCACCAATATAACTATCTTCATCCTGAGCAAACTGAAACAGCATTTCACAATACACTGAACAAAATGGAGAATTTCAGGAGCTGCCTTGCAGTGTTTTCACCTATCCCTTGCAAAATACTTCACAAACAGCTGACACCCTATGTTAATGCCTACCCAGATCAGTATGTTTCTTTCTCAAATGTGCTAGATATAAGTTGAATATCATATCTTCATAATACTTGGCATGCATGCTCTTGAATTACCACCTTCACTTCAATTTAATCTCATGGAGAACCCGACCTATGAAATGTATTTAACACATATTTCCAGAATAAGGAAAGAAATAAGAAATAAATTGTAAAAACAGCTGTATGCTACGATAATTTTTATTTTTATTTTGCAGGATAAGAATTATAAACTCATTATTGTTCAGTTTTTAAGCCGACAATAATAAAAATGTTATTCATCAGGCTACATGATAGCTTTTGAAACATGTAACAATGCAAATTCCACCGATATATACTGCCTTTTAGGAGAATATGAAATCTGTCGTTGTATTTAATGCCAAGAGAAGCTGCCAGACTGATCAATCAAGCAGACTGGAAACAGGCTTACATGTCAAACAATGCTCTGTCCTTTGTTTGCAGAGTTTTATAGCAGAATGAGCAGATTTAAATCAAGCAAAAAAGGGGGGTGAGAAGGGAGGGAATAACTAGCTCTGATGTGGAAGAGAGCTAATCTCCTCTAGATTTCACTGGATAACATTAACCTATTCCCAACTATTAGGTCCCACAAACTTATACTAACAATCGAAATATAAATCACAAAGATTTTGAAGAAAAATAGGGTAGTCAGATCTTTAACGTCACTGTTAAAGACTGGCCTCTGGGAAGAGCTCTGGAGAACACACATATTTTGATATATAAATACGCACATAGCTATGTATGTATGTATGCGGGCAGGACTGTCTGTGTGGAGAAGCATTATATTTTATTTTGACATCAGTTTAGCTGCACTGGTAAAGACCTGAAGTACTTGTGAAAAGAATGATTTGCAGCTACGGAACATATCATAGTTCCATGCACAGTTAAAAACTCCCTTAACATGTGAAAAGCAGCAATCAGCATTGCAAACAGATCAGGAATTTTTAAACTTCCTAAGTAAACAGGTACTGAAGAGAAGCCCTCTGTCCCTATCTAGGTAACAGTAGAGACCTTCTAATGACAATTTAAAGTTGACGTAAGAAAGGAATGAGGTTTTCTGGTCCATTTTGTTGAAGCAAAGGACAAAATGTGTTCCTGTAAGTCCTAGGAAAAGCCATTTTTCTAAGACCCACTTATAAGTATCTGGCTTCAGCTCTTCCTGACAGAACATTTCTATTGTCAATAGAGGAGAAATCAATTTATTTAAAAAAAATGGTAACTTTGGAACAAAATGAAATAAACCAGAGTTTATTTCATGAGTTTAGCTAAGAATTTTAGGTAAAAGATCATATTTACATGATGAAATACTGCATCAGTTACCAGCAGAACTAAGCCACAAAAGCAGCACAAGACAGCTAGGTTAAAGAAGCCATACCAGGAGATGGGCAAAATGATCAAAGTGACCCTACTGGAGGGACAATCTGAATGCAGGAGTGGTGTGAAGGCTGGACTGGCCAAGACTAGAAAAAGGAAGAGAGAGACTGTAGTCACGAAGATATAAAATAACAACAGCATGAACAAGCATTTTAATTGTTTCTCTAAAACTTCCAGGAGAAGTTTTCCAGACAAAGGCACTTCTAGTTATTCTCTATTGAAATCCCCTCCCCATCCAGTATTCTGCTACCCTGTCCTCTCCTAGTTTTCCTCTTACATCTCTACCCATCATGTCACACTCCCCTCCTTGCTTTTTCCACAGTTTCTTGGGTCTTCCTCCTCCGTTCTTTGAACTTAATTTTTAGGTCACCTCACTCATAAAGCCCTAATTAATTAGCACTATTGTGATGAAAATTCATCCACCGTCTTCCCTTTTTCATCTGTCAAATTTGAACTACTTGTTTACCTACCTCCACCCTCATATCCTCCCTCTCTGGAGGGCTGATTCCCCCGTTAGCACATGGGGTTCGCCTCCATCACTCTCCCATTACGTCTGCAAACCAGCACCTCTGCTGCCTCTCCCCGCCAGCCCTTGAGGCAGAGCCTCCCTTACCATTCAGTACCTGCTGGATGCCCAGTGGAAACATGAGGCATGACTGAGAATAAATCACATGTTTATTCTCTGAAAGTCACTGAGAATAAATCGGAAGTTAGCATAAGTAAACCTATTTTTCTTCTATTATCATACTTTTACAATCTACCTATTAGTCTATTACAGTGTGTTTATACAAGTGATAGGTAATATGAGAAGCGTGCCAAAAATGTTTTCTTGGATATAATTCTGACTGGCTGCCTACTTCCTAATTCAAAAGCATACTGTTTATTTCCTGTATTTTACAGAAACATGTATTTAGCGCCATTTACTGATACAATGCATACAAAACCAGACCCTCCTCACCTACACCCAGTGTGACACATGTATCATTACGAACTAAGAAGGAAGGTAAAAGTCAATTTTTAAGTGCCTCTAACTGCACAGTGCAATACTGCTTAGTGAAAACTCTTTATCAAAGAAGGCTGTTATTCTTTGAACCTCAGAATTTTTAAAGGGTGTTGAAAAATTGTTGCGGAGGCTGCTAACAGCCTCCAGATTATCTGACAGCTGGAAAAAAGCCCTCAAGTAAAAGACTTTAAAAAGATCAATCTGGTTAGCTAATTAAACAAAGATTCAGCAAGTAACTTGATTACAGCATTTAATACCTTCTTACAGGAAGAAAACAGTGGGGAGCAAAGGCTCCTCAATCGAGTCATCAGTGAGGTGAAGCTGAAGCCAGATACATTCAACTGAAGAAAACAGACACAAGTGCAAAATAACAAGGGACAGGCAGTCAGTTTCTGGAGAGTTACTTCCAATTTATGCTTCTCCTGGTATATTTGGATCAAGCATGTATAAGGATGTACTTTAGCCAGCTACTAAGTATTGGGGTTTGAAAAGAGCACTAGGGAAAATGTGATGGCCTGCAGGTGGTCAGACTAGACAGCCTGATGGACCTCCTGGTCTTAGATGCTGAGAATCTCTGGTTACTTATCCCTGAAGCTAATCCCTGAGCAGCCGTCCAAGATACTTAGGAAAAAAACCCCAAACAAACCAAACAACTGAAATCACCCCCAACTGTGTAACTATAAAGCAAGCTTTCTTTCTACTGCCTGTTTATGGTACGCTGGTGTGCACCACTTCTACGAGCAACATTTTATTTGTGGTCTAGTATCTCACAAGCCATGATGATGAGAAGGAAACCTTTACACTTGCAAAGGCTAGTAAGGATCTACCTCTTCTATACCAGCAAGGTTTCCAAAAGATCTACCACTTCTATCACTGGCAAGCCCAGCCAACAATGAGATCCCAAGCCTGTATCTTCTACAGTTTAGGAAAAAACGTATGAGATATTTGCAAAAGTTCCTTAAAGAAATTATATATAATATATATATATTCATTTTTGATCATCCAAACTGTTGCACTTGTGGTATTCAGACACTCTGGCTTTCTTTACTGAGCAATAAAACCATCATCAATGTTTACTTTAAAAGCTTTCTAAAATATTTCTAAAATTATTTTCAATAAAATACATGAGGAGGGGATGTGTTATAAACATTTTATTGGTGCTTCACAAGAGTGGTCTCCTGCCAAATTCCCAGATGACATCGACCAATCACTGCAAACCCATACCAATAAAGCATCTGTACCACATCGTATACTGCAATGCAGATGCATAACTATTCACTACTTAAACTAGAAATAAAAGGGTAAGAGAGCAAGTAGTGAAGGTGCAAATATGGAGCTACTTAAATCACGACCATAATCTTCCAAAAGATACAAATTCAACATACCTGGCAGAAAACAGGTTTATACTTTAGTGAGAAAGCTTGGATCAGTTCTTTTGAATCACTGTAGTCTTTTTGAAATTTATCTACGCAAAGGCACTTGGAGTGAATAAGATTTGTCGTCAGCTGGTTCACATCCATCCACTGTGCAAAGAGAGTGCTCTCGTCTAACTGTTTCCCCAGAAGTTCCAGTCTTGCCTTTGCAGCAGAGTCCTTCTTCATATATTCCACAAAACCATAGCCCTTTGAATGGCCAGTAACTTCGTTATAGACCAAAAAACACCTCTCGACATTGCCATATGCACGCACAAGTTCTTCAAACTCTTCTAACGTAAATGAAATGGGCAAATTAGTAATGCAAAGCAAAGCATCTGTTGGTTGGAGTTGCACGGATATTTCTTTTCCCCGAAGAGAATACTGGTGAAATTTCCGAATCGCGTTTTGAGCCTGCTCTCCATTTAACAGAGTAACGAATGCTGTAAGACCAAAACAAGTTAAGTCACCTACAACTGCTTCTCTCCAGCTACAGAGGTAATTACTATACCTCTCCCTCCCCTAAAACCCACTAGTGTGTGTCAAAGGAAACATAAAAATTTGGGATTTACCCTGAAGATGCAATAGGTAGAGATATGCTATATTATATATATCTTTTAAAACCTGACATTATCAACTGGATTGAGTATTTAACTAAAGGAGTGACTACAGAAACACAAGTACACACAACCTCACTACTTGGAACAAAAAAAAAGTTTATATTTGGGAAAGAGAAAACAATTAAATTTTATGCCGAAGTCAAGAAATTACTGATCCTATGGAACTTCTTTGATGACAACATCCATAAATTCTCACAGCAGGGTTTCTAGATATTTTTGGGGTTTTCAATCATAAAGCATGTCACACGATCACAGAATCACAGACTGTGAGAACGAGGATGAAGTTGGAAAGAACCTCTGGAGGTCACCTTGTACAACGTCCTGCTCAAAAAGGGCCACCCATAGCTAGTTACGCAGGGCCATGTCCAGATGTGTTCTTAGTATCTCCAAAAATGGAGACTCCACAACCTTTCTGAGCAACCTGCAACAGTGTGCGGTGACCCTCACACTGAAAAAGTGTATCCTGATGTTCAGAGGGAAACCTCCTGTGATTCACCTGGCACCACTTGGCTTGCACCCTGTGAATTAAAGAGGATGTAATGGTCTGCAGTGAACCAAGCAGATGAAACCTAAAACATGTGTTTCCTTCCAATGACAAACTGAATTGCACAGCGAATGCAGTCCTGGGTAAAAAATTTATTACATTTCAGAGAAAGACAAATGCAATTCATGCACTCTATGCAGATACCCTCAGCACTGCCACCCAACCAAGGATGCATGACTAGCCACTGGGCCATGCATTCAATGCCAACAGTGTGAACCACCACGTTCAGAAAACTCAACAAGCATCTTTCTTCCAGAGTAACCCTCAAACCCACAAATCTCAGCAGCAAGTACCACCCAAATCTTCAAAACAGGGCCGTGAGTACCACCTGCGGCTTCTGCTGCTTTTAATTCTCTTCTAATCTTGGCTGAGCTGCTGCTCTTTACATTCATCCTACAGCCTTCTCCTTTCCTTCCCCAGCAATAACAATTCTTCTTTTCCATTTCATTTCATCGTTTATTGAACTGTGCCTTCTCATTTGACGGCGGGAAAAGCAGGATCACATGGATGCAGCACCAACTCCAGGCACCAGCCCTGGTGATGTCACAGCCATCACATCGCATCACAGCCAGCACACTGTGATGTGGACCACCAGGAGCAAAGGCGCTGGTAACACGACGAGCCCCAGAAGGGTATGAGAAGGGCTGCGCCAAGCCAGACTGGCAGGCGAGGGGGCAGATGAGGGACGTCCCAGAGGAGCAGGCACCCGGGGGAAGGCAAGGAACCTGGGGCTCCCCACAGCAATGGAGGGTGACTTCTCTTTGGCTGCTTCTCCGGAGAATTACAGCCAGAATCCTGGAAAGGGACGCAACAAGACGACGGCCCCTGTCCTCCCGCACCTCGTCAGTCGGATGGAGAGCTCTCAGCACACTACAGAACAGGTAAGGACACCCCTGGCCTCTACCAACCCCAGTCTTGCAGGGAGCTTTCCAAAACCACAAGCAAAGGCAACGCCACAAAATTGTCCGCCTGGGGGCTGAGGGCTGGGCCCAAAACAGAGATCCTAGCATCAGCCACCGTGAATGTTACGGCCACGTAAAAGCCAGCAAACTACACGTGGTGGTCCACATAAAAAAGGTATTGGTGAGACAGATGGCCGCATAACGGTAAAAAGGTGCCGCACGAAGGAACACTAGTAGATGAAGAGACGGGCTAAAAAAGAATTACAGGCTCTGAAACACTCACCGTTATGAGTAGCTTGTCTTCATTCTACAGAGACACAGACGGTGCCCACACTCATGCAAAAAAGGAGACCTGTACCACTCACCATACCTCTACCCCATCCAGGTCCCACAGCCAGATCAAAGCTGATCGCAGCCATGAACAAAGGGAGCTCTACTACACCCACCGTATCTGTATCTTGTCCCCATCCTAAGAACAGCCAGAAGGTGCCCACAATCGTGGGCAAAGGGAGAGCCACACCACCCACCTTATCTCTGCCCCATCCAGGTCCCACAGCCAGATTAAAGCTGCTTGCAGTCATGGACACAGGGAGCTACGCAACACCCTCCGTATCTGTATCTCATCCCCATCCTACACACAGCTAGAAGGTGTTCACAATTGTGGGCATAGGGAGAAACCCACCACTCAACTTATCTCTACCCAATCCAGGTCCCACAGCCGGAACAAAGCTGCTCGCAGCCATGGACAAAGGGAGATACGCAACACCCATCGTATCTGTATCCTGTCCCCATCCTGTGAACGGCCAGAAGGTGCCCGCCATCGTGGGCAATGAGAGAAGCCCAACAGCCACCTTACCCTAATCCACACAGGTCCAACAGTCAGTTCAAAGCTGCTCGCAGCCATGGACAAAGGGAGCTCCGCTACACCCACCGTATCTGTATCTCATCCCCAACCTACAGAAAAGTACAAGGTGCCCACAACTGTGGGTGAAGAGAGAACCCCACGACCCACCTTACCTCTACTGCACACAGGTCCCACCGCCAGATCAAAGCTGCTCACAGCCATGGACAAAGGGAGCACCGCAACACCCACCGTATCTGTATCTCGACCCCATCATATGAACAGCCAGAAGGTGCCCACAATCGTGGGCAAAGGGAGAGCCACACCACCCACCTAATCTCTACCCCATCCAGGTCCCGCAGCCAGATCAGAGCGGCTCGCAGCCATGGACAAAGGGAGCTCCGCAACACCCACCGTATCTGTATCTCATCCCCATCCTGCAGACAGCCAGAAGGTGTTCACAATCGTGGGCATAGGGAGAAACCCACCACTCAACTTATCTCTACCCAATCCAGGTCCCGCAGCCAGATCAAAGCTGCTTGCAGTCATGGAGAAAGGGAGCTCCGCAACACCCACCGTATCTGTATCTCATCCCCATCCTAAAAACAGCCAGAAGGTGCCCACAATCGTGGGTAAAGGGAGAGCCACAGCACCCACCTAATCTCTACCCCATCCAGGTCCCACTGCCAGATCAAAGCTGCTCGCAGCCATGGACACAGGGAGCTCCGCAACACCCTCCGTATCTGTATCTCGTCCCCATCCTATGAATAGCCCGAAGGTGCCCACCCTTGTGAGCAAAGGGAGAACCCCACCACCCACCTTATCTCTGCCCCATCCAGGTCCCACAGCCAGATCAAAGCTGCTTGCAGTCATGGACACAGGGAGCTCCGCAACACCCACCGTATCTGTATCTCATCCCCACCCTACACACAGCTAGAAGGTGTTCACAATCGTGGGTAAAGGGAGAGCCACACCACCCACCTAATCTCTACCCCATCCAGGTCCCACAGCCAGATCAAAGCTGCTTGCAGTCATGGAGAAAGGGAGCTCCACTACAGCCACCATATCTGTATCTCATCCCCATCCTACGAACAACCAGAAGGTGCCCACAATTGTGGGCAAAGAGAGACCTGCACCAGCCACCTTATTTCTGCCCCATCCAGGTCCCACAGCCAGATCAAAGCTGCTCGCAGCCATGGACACAGGGAGCTACGCAACACCCTCCGTATCTGTATCTCGTCCCCATCCTATGAATAGCCCGAAGCTGCCCACCCTTCTGGGCAATGGGAAAACCCCACCACCCACCTAATCCCTATCCCACACAGGTCCCATGGGCAAATCAAAGCTGCTTGCAGCCATGGACACAGGGAGCTCCGCAACACCCACCGTATCTGTATCTCATCCCCATCCTACGAACAACCAGAAGGTGCCCACAATTGTGGGCAAAGGGAGACCTGCACCAGCCACCTTATCTCTGCCCCATCCAGGTCCCACAGCCAGATCAAAGCCGCTCCCAGCCATGGACACAGGGAGCTCCGCAACACCCACCGAATCTCTACCCTATCCTCGTCCTACGCACCGCCAGGAGATGCGCACACTCGTGGACAAAGGCAAAGCCTCACCACCCACCCTATCTCTGTCACATGTCGTGGTCCCACAAACAGCTGGGCATCCTGGCACCAGCCACGGTGAATGGTATGGTCACGTCACCGCCAGCAGACTCCACGTGGTGGTCCACATCAGAAAGGCGTTGGTGAGACAGATGGCTGCGTAACGGTAAAAAGGGGCCGCACCAGAGAACATTAGCAGATGATGAGACGGGCTAACAAAGAATTACAGGCTCTGAAATACTCAACGTATCAGTAGCCCGTCCTCATTCTACAAACAACCAGAAGGTGTCCACCCTTCTGGGCAAAGGGAGACGTGTACCACCCACCCTAGCTCTACCCCATCCAGGTCCCACCGCCAGATCAAAGCTGCTCGCAGCCACGGACAAAGGGAGCTCCACAACACCCACCGTATATGTATCTTGCCCCCATCCTAAAAACAGCCAGAAGGTCCGAAGGGAGAGCCGCTCCACCCACCTTATCTCTACCCCATCCAGGTCCCGCAGCCAGATCAGAGCGGCTCGCAGTCATGGAGAAAGGGAGCTCCGCAACACCCACCGTATCTGTATCTCATCCCCATCCTAAAACAGCCAGAAGGTGTTCACAATCGTGGGCATAGGGAGAAACCCACCACTCAACTTATCTCTACCCAATCCAGGTCCCGCAGCCAGATCAGAGCGGCTCGCAGTCATGGAGAAAGGGAGCTCCGCAACACCCTCCGTATCTGTATCTCATCCCCATCCTAAAACAGCCAGAAGGTGCCCACAATCGTGGGTAAAGGGAGAGCCACACCACCCACCTAATCTCTACCCCATCCAGGTCCCACAGCCAGATCAAAGCTGCTCACAGCCATGGACACAGGGAGCTCCGCAACACCCTCCGTATCTGTATCTCGTCCCCATCCTATGAATAGCCCGAAGGTGCCCAGCCTTGTGAGCAAAGGGAGAACCCCACCACCCACCTTATCTCTACCCCATCCAGGTCCCACAGCCAGATCAAAGCTGCCTGCAGTCATGGACACAGGGAGCTCCGCAACACCCTCCGTATCTGTATCCCGTCCCTATCCTATGAATAGACCGAAGCTGCCCACCTTTCTGGGCAGTGGAAAACCCCACCACCCACCTAATCTCTACCCCATCCAGGTCCCACAGCCAGATCAAAGCTGCTCGCAGCCATGGACACAGGGAGCTCCGCAACACCCTCCGTATCTGTATCTCATCCCCATCCTAAAAACACCCAGAAGGTGCCCACAATCGTGGGCAAAGGGAGAGCCACACCACCCACCTTATGTCTGCTCCATCCAGGTCCCGCAGCCAGATCAAAGCTGCTTGCAGTCATGGAGAAAGGGAGCTCTGCAACACCCACCGTATCTGTATCTCATCCCCATCCTAAAAACAGCCAGAAGGTGCCCACAATCGTGGGTAAAGGGAGAACCCCACCACCCACCTAATCTCTACCCCATCCAGGTCCCACTGCCAGATCAAAGCTGCTCACAGCCATGGACACAGGGAGCTCCACTACAGCCACCGTATCTGTATCTCATCCCCATCCTACGAACAACCAGAAGGTGCCCACAATTGTGGGCAAAGGGAGACCTGCACCAGCCACCTTATCTCTGCCCCATCCAGGTCCCACAGCCAGATCAAAGCCGCTCCCAGCCATGGACACAGGGAGCTCCGCAACACCCACCGAATCTCTACCCTATCCTCGTCCTACGCACCGCCAGGAGATGCGCACACTCGTGGACAAAGGCAAAGCCTCACCACCCACCCTATCTCTGTCACATGTCGTGGTCCCACAAACAGCTGGGCATCCTGCCACCAGCCACGGTGAATGGTATGGTCACGTCACCGCCAGCAGACTCCACGTGGTGGTCCACATCAGAAAGCCGTTGGTGAGACAGATGGCTGCGTAACGGTAAAAAGGGGCCGCACCAGAGAACATTAGCAGATGATGAGACGGGCTAACAAAGAATTACAGGCTCTGAAATACTCAACGTATCAGTAGCCCGTCCTCATTCTACAAACAACCAGAAGGTGTCCACCCTTCTGGGCAAAGGGAGACGTGTACCACCCACCCTAGCTCTACCCCATCCAGGTCCCACCGCCAGATCAAAGCTGCTCGCAGCCACAGACAAAGGGAGCTCCGCAACACCCACCGTATCTGTATCTTGCCCCCATCCTAAAAACAGCCAGAAGGTCCGAAGGGAGAGCCGCTCCACCCACCTTATCTCTACCCCATCCAGGTCCCGCAGCCAGATCAGAGCGGCTCGCAGTCATGGAGAAAGGGAGCTCCGCAACACCCTCCGTATCTGTATCTCATCCCCATCCTGCAGACAGCCAGAAGGTGTTCACAATCGTGGGCATAGGGAGAACCCCAACAGCCACTTTATCTCTACCCCATCCAGGTCCCGCAGCCAGATCAGAGCGGCTCGCAGCCATGGACAAAGGGAGCTCCGCAACACCCTCCGTATCTGTATCTCATCCCCATCCTAAAAACACCCAGAAGGTGTTCACAATCGTGGGCATAGGGAGAAACCCACCACTCAACTTATCTCTACCCAATCCAGGTCCCACAGCCAGATCAAAGCTGCTCGCAGCCATGGACACAGGGAGCTCCGCAACACCCTCCGTATCTGTATCTCATCCCCATCCTAAAAACAGCCAGAAGGTGCCCACAATCGTGGGTAAAGGGAGAGCCACACCACCCACCTAATCTCTACCCCATCCAGGTCCCACAGCCAGATCAAAGCTGCTCACAGCCATGGACACAGGGAGCTACGCAACACCCTCCGTATCTGTATCTCGTCCCCATCCTATGAATAGCCCGAAGGTGCCCAGCCTTGTGAGCAAAGGGAGAAACCCACCACCCACCTTATCTCTACCCCATCCAGGTCCCACAGCCAGATCAAAGCTGCTTGCAGTCATGGACACAGGGAGCTCCGCAACACCCTCCGTATCTGTATCCCGTCCCTATCCTATGAATAGACCGAAGCTGCCCTCCCTTCTGGGCAGTGGAAAACCCCACCACCCACCTAATCTCTACCCCATCCAGGTCCCACAGCCAGATCAAAGCTGCTCGCAGCCATGGACACAGGAAGCTCCGCAACACCCTCCGTATCTGTATCTCATCCCCATCCTAAAAACACCCAGAAGGTGCCCACAATCGTGGGCAAAGGGAGAGCCACACCACCCACCTTATGTCTGCTCCATCCAGGTCCCGCAGCCAGATCAAAGCTGCTTGCAGTCATGGAGAAAGGGAGCTCCGCAACACCCACCGTATCTGTATCTCATCCCCATCCTAAAAACAGCCAGAAGGTGCCCACAATCGTGGGTAAAGGGAGAGCCACAGCACCCACCTAATCTCTACCCCATCCAGGTCCCACTGCCAGATCAAAGCTGCTCGCAGCCATGGACACAGGGAGCTACGCAACACCCTCCGTATCTGTATCTCGTCCCCATCCTATGAATAGCCCGAAGGTGCCCAGCCTTGTGAGCAAAGGGAGAACCCCACCACCCACCTTATCTCTACCCCATCCAGGTCCCACACCCAGATCAAAGCTGCTCACAGCCATGGACACAGGGAGCTCCACTACAGCCACCGTATCTGTATCTCATCCCCATCCTACGAACAACCAGAAGGTGCCCACAATTGTGGGCAAAGGGAGACCTGCACCAGCCACCTTATCTCTGCCCCATCCAGGTCCCACAGCCAGATCAAAGCCGCTCCCAGCCATGGACACAGGGAGCTCCGCAACACCCACCGAATCTCTACCCTATCCTCGTCCTACGCACCGCCAGGAGATGCGCACACTCGTGGACAAAGGCAAAGCCTCACCACCCACCCTATCTCTGTCACATGTCGTGGTCCCACAAACAGCTGGGCATCCTGGCACCAGCCACGGTGAACGGTATGGTCACGTCACCGCCAGCAGACTCCACGTGGTGGTCCACATCAGAAAGGCGTTGGTGAGACAGATGGCTGCGTAACGGTAAAAAGGGGCCGCACCAGAGAACATTAGCAGATGATGAGACGGGCTAACAAAGAATTACAGGCTCTGAAATACTCAACGTATCAGTAGCCCGTCCTCATTCTACAAACAACCAGAAGGTGTCCACCCTTCTGGGCAAAGGGAGACGTGTACCACCCACCCTAGCTCTACCCCATCCAGGTCCCACCGCCAGATCAAAGCTGCTCGCAGCCACGGACAAAGGGAGCTCCGCAACACCCACCGTATCTGTATCTTGCCCCCATCCTAAAAACAGCCAGAAGGTGCGAAGGGAGAGCCGCTCCACCCACCTTATCTCTACCCCATCCAGGTCCCGCAGCCAGATCAGAGCGGCTCGCAGTCATGGAGAAAGGGAGCTCCGCAACACCCTCCGTATCTGTATCTCATCCCCATCCTGCAGACAGCCAGAAGGTGTTCACAATCGTGGGCATAGGGAGAACCCCAACAGCCACTTTATCACTACCCCATCCAGGTCCCGCAGCCAGATCAGAGCGGCTCGCAGCCATGGACAAAGGGAGCTCCGCAACACCCTCCGTATCTGTATCTCATCCCCATCCTAAAAACAGCCAGAAGGTGTTCACAATCGTGGGCATAGGGAGAAACCCACCACTCAACTTATCTCTACCCAATCCAGGTCCCGCAGCCAGATCAAAGCTGCCTGCAGTCATGGAGAAAGGGAGCTCCGCAACACCCACCGTATCTGTATCTCATCCCCATCCTAAAAACAGCCAGAAGGTGCCCACAATTGTGGGTAAAGGGAGAGCCACACCACCCACCTAATCTCTACCCCATCCAGGTCCCACTGCCAGATCAAAGCTGCTCGCAGCCATGGACACCGGGAGCTCCGCAACACCCTCCGTATCTGTATCTCGTCCCTATCCTATGAATAGCCCGAAGGTGCCCAGCCTTGTGAGCGAAGGGAGAACCCCACCACCCACCTTATCTCTACCCCATCCAGGTCCCACTGCCAGATCAAAGCTGCTTGCAGTCATGGACACAGGGAGCTCTGCAACACCCTCCGTATCTGTATCCCGTCCCTATCCTATGAATAGACCGAAGCTGCCCACCCTTCTGGGCAGTGGAAAACCCCACCACCCACCTAATCTCTACCCCATCCAGGTCCCACAGCCAGATCAAAGCTGCTCGCAGCCATGGACACAGGGAGCTCCGCAACACCCTCCGTATCTGTATCTCATCCCCATCCTACACACAGCCAGAAGGTGTTCACAATCGTGGGCATAGGGAGAAACCCACCACTCAACTTATCTCTACCCAATCCAGGTCCCGCAGCCAGATCAAAGCTGCTTGCAGTCATGGAGAAAGGGAGCTCCGCAACACCCACCGTATCTGTATCTCATCCCCATCCTAAAAACAGCCAGAAGGTGCCCACAATCGTGGGTAAAGGGAGAGCCACAGCACCCACCTAATCTCTACCCCATCCAGGTCCCACTGCCAGATCAAAGCTGCTCGCAGCCATGGACACAGGGAGCTACGCAACACCCTCCGTATCTGTATCTCGTCCCCATCCTATGAATAGCCCGAAGGTGCCCAGCCTTGTGAGCAAAGGGAGAACCCCACCACCCACCTTATCTCTACCCCATCCAGGTCCCACACCCAGATCAAAGCTGCTCACAGCCATGGACACAGGGAGCTCCACTACAGCCACCGTATCTGTATCTCATCCCCATCCTACGAACAACCAGAAGGTGCCCACAATTGTGGGCAAAGGGAGACCTGCACCAGCCACCTTATCTCTGCCCCATCCAGGTCCCACAGCCAGATCAAAGCCGCTCCCAGCCATGGACACAGGGAGCTCCGCAACACCCACCGAATCTCTACCCTATCCTCGTCCTACGCACCGCCAGGAGATGCGCACACTCGTGGACAAAGGCAAAGCCTCACCACCCACCCTATCTCTGTCACATGTCGTGGTCCCACAAACAGCTGGGCATCCTGGCACCAGCCACGGTGAACGGTATGGTCACGTCACCGCCAGCAGACTCCACGTGGTGGTCCACATCAGAAAGCCGTTGGTGAGACAGATGGCTGCGTAACGGTAAAAAGGGGCCGCACCAGAGAACATTAGCAGATGATGAGACGGGCTAACAAAGAATTACAGGCTCTGAAATACTCAACGTATCAGTAGCCCGTCCTCATTCTACAAACAACCAGAAGGTGTCCACCCTTCTGGGCAAAGGGAGACGTGTACCAACCACCCTAGCTCTACCCCATCCAGGTCCCACCGCCAGATCAAAGCTGCTCGCAGCCACGGACAAAGGGAGCTCCGCAACACCCTCCCTATCTGTATCTTGCCCCCATCCTAAAAACAGCCAGAAGGTGCGAAGGGAGAGCCGCTCCACCCACCTTATCTCTACCCCATCCAGGTCCCGCAGCCAGATCAGAGCGGCTCACAGTCATGGAGAAAGGGAGCTCCGCAACACCCACCGTATCTGTATCTCATCCCCATCCTGCAGACAGCCAGAAGGTGTTCACAATCGTGGGCATAGGGAGAACCCCAACAGCCACTTTATCTCTACCCCATCCAGGTCCCGCAGCCAGATCAGAGCGGCTCGCAGCCATGGACAAAGGGAGCTCCGCAACACCCACCGTATCTGTATCTCATCCCCATCCTACACACAGCCAGAAGGTGTTCACAATCGTGGGCATAGGGAGAAACCCACCACTCAACTTATCTCTACCCAATCCAGGTCCCGCAGCCAGATCAAAGCTGCTTGCAGTCATGGACAAAGGGAGCTCCGCAACACCCACCGTATCTGTATCTCATCCCCATCCTAAAAACAGCCAGAAGGTGCCCACAATCGTGGGTAAAGGGAGAGCCACAGCACCCACCTAATCTCTACCCCATCCAGGTCCCACTGCCAGATCAAAGCTGCTCGCAGCCATGGACACAGGGAGCTCCGCAACACCCTCCGTATCTGTATCTCGTCCCCATCCTATGAATAGCACGAAGGTGCCCAGCCTTGTGAGCAAAGGGAGAACCCCACCACCCACCTTATCTCTACCCCATCCAGGTCCCACTGCCAGATCAAAGCTGCTTGCAGTCATGGACACAGGGAGCTCCGCAACACCCTCCGTATCTGTATCCCGTCCCTATCCTATGAATAGACCGAAGCTGCCCACCCTTCTGGGCAGTGGAAAACCCCACCACCCACCTAATCTCTACCCCATCCAGGTCCCACAGCCAGATCAAAGCTGCTCGCAGCCATGGACACAGGGAGCTACGCAACACCCGCCGTATCTGTATCTCGTCCCCATCCTATGAATAGCCCGAAGGTGCCCACCCTTGTGAGCAAAGGGAGAACCCCACCACCCACCTTATCTCTGCCCCATCCAGGTCCCACAGCCAGATCAAAGCTGCTTGCAGTCATGGACACAGGGAGCTCCGCAACACCCACCGTATCTGTATCTCATCCCCACCCTACACACAGCTAGAAGGTGTTCACAATCGTGGGTAAAGGGAGAGCCACACCACCCACCTAATCTCTACCCCATCCAGGTCCCACAGCCAGATCAAAGCTGCTTGCAGTCATGGAGAAAGGGAGCTCCACTACAGCCACCATATCTGTATCTCATCCCCATCCTACGAACAACCAGAAGGTGCCCACAATTGTGGGCAAAGAGAGACCTGCACCAGCCACCTTATTTCTGCCCCATCCAGGTCCCACAGCCAGATCAAAGCTGCTCGCAGCCATGGACACAGGGAGCTACGCAACACCCTCCGTATCTGTATCTCGTCCCCATCCTATGAATAGCCCGAAGCTGCCCACCCTTCTGGGCAATGGGAAAACCCCACCACCCACCTAATCCCTATCCCACACAGGTCCCATGGGCAAATCAAAGCTGCTTGCAGCCATGGACACAGGGAGCTCCGCAACACCCACCGTATCTGTATCTCATCCCCATCCTACGAACAACCAGAAGGTGCCCACAATTGTGGGCAAAGGGAGACCTGCACCAGCCACCTTATCTCTGCCCCATCCAGGTCCCACAGCCAGATCAAAGCCGCTCCCAGCCATGGACACAGGGAGCTCCGCAACACCCACCGAATCTCTACCCTATCCTCGTCCTACGCACCGCCAGGAGATGCGCACACTCGTGGACAAAGGCAAAGCCTCACCACCCACCCTATCTCTGTCACATGTCGTGGTCCCACAAACAGCTGGGCATCCTGGCACCAGCCACGGTGAATGGTATGGTCACGTCACCGCCAGCAGACTCCACGTGGTGGTCCACATCAGAAAGGCGTTGGTGAGACAGATGGCTGCGTAACGGTAAAAAGGGGCCGCACCAGAGAACATTAGCAGATGATGAGACGGGCTAACAAAGAATTACAGGCTCTGAAATACTCAACGTATCAGTAGCCCGTCCTCATTCTACAAACAACCAGAAGGTGTCCACCCTTCTGGGCAAAGGGAGACGTGTACCACCCACCCTAGCTCTACCCCATCCAGGTCCCACCGCCAGATCAAAGCTGCTCGCAGCCACGGACAAAGGGAGCTCCACAACACCCACCGTATATGTATCTTGCCCCCATCCTAAAAACAGCCAGAAGGTCCGAAGGGAGAGCCGCTCCACCCACCTTATCTCTACCCCATCCAGGTCCCGCAGCCAGATCAGAGCGGCTCGCAGTCATGGAGAAAGGGAGCTCCGCAACACCCACCGTATCTGTATCTCATCCCCATCCTAAAACAGCCAGAAGGTGTTCACAATCGTGGGCATAGGGAGAAACCCACCACTCAACTTATCTCTACCCAATCCAGGTCCCGCAGCCAGATCAGAGCGGCTCGCAGTCATGGAGAAAGGGAGCTCCGCAACACCCTCCGTATCTGTATCTCATCCCCATCCTAAAACAGCCAGAAGGTGCCCACAATCGTGGGTAAAGGGAGAGCCACACCACCCACCTAATCTCTACCCCATCCAGGTCCCACAGCCAGATCAAAGCTGCTCACAGCCATGGACACAGGGAGCTCCGCAACACCCTCCGTATCTGTATCTCGTCCCCATCCTATGAATAGCCCGAAGGTGCCCAGCCTTGTGAGCAAAGGGAGAACCCCACCACCCACCTTATCTCTACCCCATCCAGGTCCCACAGCCAGATCAAAGCTGCCTGCAGTCATGGACACAGGGAGCTCCGCAACACCCTCCGTATCTGTATCCCGTCCCTATCCTATGAATAGACCGAAGCTGCCCACCTTTCTGGGCAGTGGAAAACCCCACCACCCACCTAATCTCTACCCCATCCAGGTCCCACAGCCAGATCAAAGCTGCTCGCAGCCATGGACACAGGGAGCTCCGCAACACCCTCCGTATCTGTATCTCATCCCCATCCTAAAAACACCCAGAAGGTGCCCACAATCGTGGGCAAAGGGAGAGCCACACCACCCACCTTATGTCTGCTCCATCCAGGTCCCGCAGCCAGATCAAAGCTGCTTGCAGTCATGGAGAAAGGGAGCTCTGCAACACCCACCGTATCTGTATCTCATCCCCATCCTAAAAACAGCCAGAAGGTGCCCACAATCGTGGGTAAAGGGAGAACCCCACCACCCACCTAATCTCTACCCCATCCAGGTCCCACTGCCAGATCAAAGCTGCTCACAGCCATGGACACAGGGAGCTCCACTACAGCCACCGTATCTGTATCTCATCCCCATCCTACGAACAACCAGAAGGTGCCCACAATTGTGGGCAAAGGGAGACCTGCACCAGCCACCTTATCTCTGCCCCATCCAGGTCCCACAGCCAGATCAAAGCCGCTCCCAGCCATGGACACAGGGAGCTCCGCAACACCCACCGAATCTCTACCCTATCCTCGTCCTACGCACCGCCAGGAGATGCGCACACTCGTGGACAAAGGCAAAGCCTCACCACCCACCCTATCTCTGTCACATGTCGTGGTCCCACAAACAGCTGGGCATCCTGCCACCAGCCACGGTGAATGGTATGGTCACGTCACCGCCAGCAGACTCCACGTGGTGGTCCACATCAGAAAGCCGTTGGTGAGACAGATGGCTGCGTAACGGTAAAAAGGGGCCGCACCAGAGAACATTAGCAGATGATGAGACGGGCTAACAAAGAATTACAGGCTCTGAAATACTCAACGTATCAGTAGCCCGTCCTCATTCTACAAACAACCAGAAGGTGTCCACCCTTCTGGGCAAAGGGAGACGTGTACCACCCACCCTAGCTCTACCCCATCCAGGTCCCACCGCCAGATCAAAGCTGCTCGCAGCCACAGACAAAGGGAGCTCCGCAACACCCACCGTATCTGTATCTTGCCCCCATCCTAAAAACAGCCAGAAGGTCCGAAGGGAGAGCCGCTCCACCCACCTTATCTCTACCCCATCCAGGTCCCGCAGCCAGATCAGAGCGGCTCGCAGTCATGGAGAAAGGGAGCTCCGCAACACCCTCCGTATCTGTATCTCATCCCCATCCTGCAGACAGCCAGAAGGTGTTCACAATCGTGGGCATAGGGAGAACCCCAACAGCCACTTTATCTCTACCCCATCCAGGTCCCGCAGCCAGATCAGAGCGGCTCGCAGCCATGGACAAAGGGAGCTCCGCAACACCCTCCGTATCTGTATCTCATCCCCATCCTAAAAACACCCAGAAGGTGTTCACAATCGTGGGCATAGGGAGAAACCCACCACTCAACTTATCTCTACCCAATCCAGGTCCCACAGCCAGATCAAAGCTGCTCGCAGCCATGGACACAGGGAGCTCCGCAACACCCTCCGTATCTGTATCTCATCCCCATCCTAAAAACAGCCAGAAGGTGCCCACAATCGTGGGTAAAGGGAGAGCCACACCACCCACCTAATCTCTACCCCATCCAGGTCCCACAGCCAGATCAAAGCTGCTCACAGCCATGGACACAGGGAGCTACGCAACACCCTCCGTATCTGTATCTCGTCCCCATCCTATGAATAGCCCGAAGGTGCCCAGCCTTGTGAGCAAAGGGAGAAACCCACCACCCACCTTATCTCTACCCCATCCAGGTCCCACAGCCAGATCAAAGCTGCTTGCAGTCATGGACACAGGGAGCTCCGCAACACCCTCCGTATCTGTATCCCGTCCCTATCCTATGAATAGACCGAAGCTGCCCTCCCTTCTGGGCAGTGGAAAACCCCACCACCCACCTAATCTCTACCCCATCCAGGTCCCACAGCCAGATCAAAGCTGCTCGCAGCCATGGACACAGGAAGCTCCGCAACACCCTCCGTATCTGTATCTCATCCCCATCCTAAAAACACCCAGAAGGTGCCCACAATCGTGGGCAAAGGGAGAGCCACACCACCCACCTTATGTCTGCTCCATCCAGGTCCCGCAGCCAGATCAAAGCTGCTTGCAGTCATGGAGAAAGGGAGCTCCGCAACACCCACCGTATCTGTATCTCATCCCCATCCTAAAAACAGCCAGAAGGTGCCCACAATCGTGGGTAAAGGGAGAGCCACAGCACCCACCTAATCTCTACCCCATCCAGGTCCCACTGCCAGATCAAAGCTGCTCGCAGCCATGGACACAGGGAGCTACGCAACACCCTCCGTATCTGTATCTCGTCCCCATCCTATGAATAGCCCGAAGGTGCCCAGCCTTGTGAGCAAAGGGAGAACCCCACCACCCACCTTATCTCTACCCCATCCAGGTCCCACACCCAGATCAAAGCTGCTCACAGCCATGGACACAGGGAGCTCCACTACAGCCACCGTATCTGTATCTCATCCCCATCCTACGAACAACCAGAAGGTGCCCACAATTGTGGGCAAAGGGAGACCTGCACCAGCCACCTTATCTCTGCCCCATCCAGGTCCCACAGCCAGATCAAAGCCGCTCCCAGCCATGGACACAGGGAGCTCCGCAACACCCACCGAATCTCTACCCTATCCTCGTCCTACGCACCGCCAGGAGATGCGCACACTCGTGGACAAAGGCAAAGCCTCACCACCCACCCTATCTCTGTCACATGTCGTGGTCCCACAAACAGCTGGGCATCCTGGCACCAGCCACGGTGAACGGTATGGTCACGTCACCGCCAGCAGACTCCACGTGGTGGTCCACATCAGAAAGCCGTTGGTGAGACAGATGGCTGCGTAACGGTAAAAAGGGGCCGCACCAGAGAACATTAGCAGATGATGAGACGGGCTAACAAAGAATTACAGGCTCTGAAATACTCAACGTATCAGTAGCCCGTCCTCATTCTACAAACAACCAGAAGGTGTCCACCCTTCTGGGCAAAGGGAGACGTGTACCACCCACCCTAGCTCTACCCCATCCAGGTCCCACCGCCAGATCAAAGCTGCTCGCAGCCACGGACAAAGGGAGCTCCGCAACACCCACCGTATCTGTATCTTGCCCCCATCCTAAAAACAGCCAGAAGGTGCGAAGGGAGAGCCGCTCCACCCACCTTATCTCTACCCCATCCAGGTCCCGCAGCCAGATCAGAGCGGCTCGCAGTCATGGAGAAAGGGAGCTCCGCAACACCCTCCGTATCTGTATCTCATCCCCATCCTGCAGACAGCCAGAAGGTGTTCACAATCGTGGGCATAGGGAGAACCCCAACAGCCACTTTATCACTACCCCATCCAGGTCCCGCAGCCAGATCAGAGCGGCTCGCAGCCATGGACAAAGGGAGCTCCGCAACACCCTCCGTATCTGTATCTCATCCCCATCCTAAAAACAGCCAGAAGGTGTTCACAATCGTGGGCATAGGGAGAAACCCACCACTCAACTTATCTCTACCCAATCCAGGTCCCGCAGCCAGATCAAAGCTGCCTGCAGTCATGGAGAAAGGGAGCTCCGCAACACCCACCGTATCTGTATCTCATCCCCATCCTAAAAACAGCCAGAAGGTGCCCACAATTGTGGGTAAAGGGAGAGCCACACCACCCACCTAATCTCTACCCCATCCAGGTCCCACTGCCAGATCAAAGCTGCTCGCAGCCATGGACACCGGGAGCTCCGCAACACCCTCCGTATCTGTATCTCGTCCCTATCCTATGAATAGCCCGAAGGTGCCCAGCCTTGTGAGCGAAGGGAGAACCCCACCACCCACCTTATCTCTACCCCATCCAGGTCCCACTGCCAGATCAAAGCTGCTTGCAGTCATGGACACAGGGAGCTCTGCAACACCCTCCGTATCTGTATCCCGTCCCTATCCTATGAATAGACCGAAGCTGCCCACCCTTCTGGGCAGTGGAAAACCCCACCACCCACCTAATCTCTACCCCATCCAGGTCCCACAGCCAGATCAAAGCTGCTCGCAGCCATGGACACAGGGAGCTCCGCAACACCCTCCGTATCTGTATCTCATCCCCATCCTACACACAGCCAGAAGGTGTTCACAATCGTGGGCATAGGGAGAAACCCACCACTCAACTTATCTCTACCCAATCCAGGTCCCGCAGCCAGATCAAAGCTGCTTGCAGTCATGGAGAAAGGGAGCTCCGCAACACCCACCGTATCTGTATCTCATCCCCATCCTAAAAACAGCCAGAAGGTGCCCACAATCGTGGGTAAAGGGAGAGCCACAGCACCCACCTAATCTCTACCCCATCCAGGTCCCACTGCCAGATCAAAGCTGCTCGCAGCCATGGACACAGGGAGCTACGCAACACCCTCCGTATCTGTATCTCGTCCCCATCCTATGAATAGCCCGAAGGTGCCCAGCCTTGTGAGCAAAGGGAGAAACCCACCACCCACCTTATCTCTACCCCATCCAGGTCCCACAGCCAGATCAAAGCTGCTTGCAGCCATGGACACAGGGAGCTCCACTACAGCCACCGTATCTGTATCTCATCCCCATCCTACGAACAACCAGAAGGTGCCCACAATTGTGGGCAAAGGGAGACCTGCACCAGCCACCTTATCTCTGCCCCATCCAGGTCCCACAGCCAGATCAAAGCCGCTCCCAGCCATGGACACAGGGAGCTCCGCAACACCCACCGAATCTCTACCCTATCCTCGTCCTACGCACCGCCAGGAGATGCGCACACTCGTGGACAAAGGCAAAGCCTCACCACCCACCCTATCTCTGTCACATGTCGTGGTCCCACAAACAGCTGGGCATCCTGGCACCAGCCACGGTGAACGGTATGGTCACGTCACCGCCAGCAGACTCCACGTGGTGGTCCACATCAGAAAGCCGTTGGTGAGACAGATGGCTGCGTAACGGTAAAAAGGGGCCGCACCAGAGAACATTAGCAGATGATGAGACGGGCTAACAAAGAATTACAGGCTCTGAAATACTCAACGTATCAGTAGCCCGTCCTCATTCTACAAACAACCAGAAGGTGTCCACCCTTCTGGGCAAAGGGAGACGTGTACCAACCACCCTAGCTCTACCCCATCCAGGTCCCACCGCCAGATCAAAGCTGCTCGCAGCCACGGACAAAGGGAGCTCCGCAACACCCTCCCTATCTGTATCTTGCCCCCATCCTAAAAACAGCCAGAAGGTGCGAAGGGAGAGCCGCTCCACCCACCTTATCTCTACCCCATCCAGGTCCCGCAGCCAGATCAGAGCGGCTCACAGTCATGGAGAAAGGGAGCTCCGCAACACCCACCGTATCTGTATCTCATCCCCATCCTGCAGACAGCCAGAAGGTGTTCACAATCGTGGGCATAGGGAGAACCCCAACAGCCACTTTATCTCTACCCCATCCAGGTCCCGCAGCCAGATCAGAGCGGCTCGCAGCCATGGACAAAGGGAGCTCCGCAACACCCACCGTATCTGTATCTCATCCCCATCCTACACACAGCCAGAAGGTGTTCACAATCGTGGGCATAGGGAGAAACCCACCACTCAACTTATCTCTACCCAATCCAGGTCCCGCAGCCAGATCAAAGCTGCTTGCAGTCATGGACAAAGGGAGCTCCGCAACACCCACCGTATCTGTATCTCATCCCCATCCTAAAAACAGCCAGAAGGTGCCCACAATCGTGGGTAAAGGGAGAGCCACAGCACCCACCTAATCTCTACCCCATCCAGGTCCCACTGCCAGATCAAAGCTGCTCGCAGCCATGGACACAGGGAGCTCCGCAACACCCTCCGTATCTGTATCTCGTCCCCATCCTATGAATAGCACGAAGGTGCCCAGCCTTGTGAGCAAAGGGAGAACCCCACCACCCACCTTATCTCTACCCCATCCAGGTCCCACTGCCAGATCAAAGCTGCTTGCAGTCATGGACACAGGGAGCTCCGCAACACCCTCCGTATCTGTATCCCGTCCCTATCCTATGAATAGACCGAAGCTGCCCACCCTTCTGGGCAGTGGAAAACCCCACCACCCACCTAATCTCTACCCCATCCAGGTCCCACAGCCAGATCAAAGCTGCTCGCAGCCATGGACACAGGGAGCTACGCAACACCCGCCGTATCTGTATCTCGTCCCCATCCTATGAATAGCCCGAAGGTGCCCAGCCTTGTGAGCAAAGGGAGAACCCCACCACCCACCTTATCTCTACCCCATCCAGGTCCCACTGCCAGATCAAAGCTGCTTGCAGTCATGGACACAGGGAGCTCTGCAACACCCTCCGTATCTGTATCCCGTCCCTATCCTATGAATAGACCGAAGCTGCCCACCCTTCTGGGCAGTGGAAAACCCCACCACCCACCTAATCTCTACCCCATCCAGGTCCCACAGCCAGATCAAAGCTGCTCGCAGCCATGGACACAGGGAGCTCCGCAACACCCTCCGTATCTGTATCTCATCCCCATCCTAAAAACAGCCAGAAGGTGCCCACAATCGTGGGTAAAGGGAGAGCCACACCACCCACCTAATCTCTACCCTATCCAGGTCCCACAGCCAGATCAAAGCTGCTCACAGCCATGGACACAGGGAGCTACGCAACACCCTCCGTATCTGTATCTCGTCCCCATCCTATGAATAGCCCGAAGGTGCCCAGCCTTGTGAGCAAAGGGAGAAACCCACCACCCACCTTATCTCTACCCCATCCAGGTCCCACAGCCAGATCAAAGCTGCTCGCAGCCATGGACACAGGAAGCTCCGCAACACCCTCCGTATCTGTATCTCATCCCCATCCTACACACAGCCAGAAGGTGCCCACAATCGTGGGCAAAGGGAGAGCCACACCACCCACCTTATGTCTGCTCCATCCAGGTCCCGCAGCCAGATCAAAGCTGCTTGCAGTCATGGAGAAAGGGAGCTCCGCAACACCCACCGTATCTGTATCTCATCCCCATCCTAAAAACAGCCAGAAGGTGCCCACAATCGTGGGTAAAGGGAGAGCCACAGCACCCACCTAATCTCTACCCCATCCAGGTCCCACTGCCAGATCAAAGCTGCTCGCAGCCATGGACACAGGGAGCTACGCAACACCCTCCGTATCTGTATCTCGTCCCCATCCTATGAATAGCCCGAAGGTGCCCAGCCTTGTGAGCAAAGGGAGAACCCCACCACCCACCTTATCTCTACCCCATCCAGGTCCCACACCCAGATCAAAGCTGCTCACAGCCATGGACACAGGGAGCTCCACTACAGCCACCGTATCTGTATCTCATCCCCATCCTACGAACAACCAGAAGGTGCCCACAATTGTGGGCAAAGGGAGACCTGCACCAGCCACCTTATCTCTGCCCCATCCAGGTCCCACAGCCAGATCAAAGCCGCTCCCAGCCATGGACACAGGGAGCTCCGCAACACCCACCGAATCTCTACCCTATCCTCGTCCTACGCACCGCCAGGAGATGCGCACACTCGTGGACAAAGGCAAAGCCTCACCACCCACCCTATCTCTGTCACATGTCGTGGTCCCACAAACAGCTGGGCATCCTGGCACCAGCCACGGTGAACGGTATGGTCACGTCACCGCCAGCAGACTCCACGTGGTGGTCCACATCAGAAAGCCGTTGGTGAGACAGATGGCTGCGTAACGGTAAAAAGGGGCCGCACCAGAGAACATTAGCAGATGATGAGACGGGCTAACAAAGAATTACAGGCTCTGAAATACTCAACGTATCAGTAGCCCGTCCTCATTCTACAAACAACCAGAAGGTGTCCACCCTTCTGGGCAAAGGGAGACGTGTACCAACCACCCTAGCTCTACCCCATCCAGGTCCCACCGCCAGATCAAAGCTGCTCGCAGCCACGGACAAAGGGAGCTCCGCAACACCCACCGTATCTGTATCTTGCCCCCATCCTAAAAACAGCCAGAAGGTGCGAAGGGAGAGCCGCTCCACCCACCTTATCTCTACCCCATCCAGGTCCCGCAGCCAGATCAGAGCGGCTCGCAGTCATGGAGAAAGGGAGCTCCGCAACACCCTCCGTATCTGTATCTCATCCCCATCCTGCAGACAGCCAGAAGGTGTTCACAATCGTGGGCATAGGGAGAACCCCAACAGCCACTTTATCACTACCCCATCCAGGTCCCGCAGCCAGATCAGAGCGGCTCGCAGCCATGGACAAAGGGAGCTCCGCAACACCCTCCGTATCTGTATCTCATCCCCATCCTAAAAACAGCCAGAAGGTGTTCACAATCGTGGGCATAGGGAGAAACCCACCACTCAACTTATCTCTACCCAATCCAGGTCCCGCAGCCAGATCAAAGCTGCCTGCAGTCATGGAGAAAGGGAGCTCCGCAACACCCACCGTATCTGTATCTCATCCCCATCCTAAAAACAGCCAGAAGGTGCCCACAATTGTGGGTAAAGGGAGAGCCACACCACCCACCTAATCTCTACCCCATCCAGGTCCCACTGCCAGATCAAAGCTGCTCGCAGCCATGGACACCGGGAGCTCCGCAACACCCTCCGTATCTGTATCTCGTCCCTATCCTATGAATAGCCCGAAGGTGCCCAGCCTTGTGAGCGAAGGGAGAACCCCACCACCCACCTTATCTCTACCCCATCCAGGTCCCACTGCCAGATCAAAGCTGCTTGCAGTCATGGACACAGGGAGCTCTGCAACACCCTCCGTATCTGTATCCCGTCCCTATCCTATGAATAGACCGAAGCTGCCCACCCTTCTGGGCAGTGGAAAACCCCACCACCCACCTAATCTCTACCCCATCCAGGTCCCACAGCCAGATCAAAGCTGCTCGCAGCCATGGACACAGGGAGCTCCGCAACACCCTCCGTATCTGTATCTCATCCCCATCCTACACACAGCCAGAAGGTGTTCACAATCGTGGGCATAGGGAGAAACCCACCACTCAACTTATCTCTACCCAATCCAGGTCCCGCAGCCAGATCAAAGCTGCTTGCAGTCATGGAGAAAGGGAGCTCCGCAACACCCACCGTATCTGTATCTCATCCCCATCCTAAAAACAGCCAGAAGGTGCCCACAATCGTGGGTAAAGGGAGAGCCACAGCACCCACCTAATCTCTACCCCATCCAGGTCCCACTGCCAGATCAAAGCTGCTCGCAGCCATGGACACAGGGAGCTACGCAACACCCTCCGTATCTGTATCTCGTCCCCATCCTATGAATAGCCCGAAGGTGCCCAGCCTTGTGAGCAAAGGGAGAAACCCACCACCCACCTTATCTCTACCCCATCCAGGTCCCACAGCCAGATCAAAGCTGCTTGCAGCCATGGACACAGGGAGCTCCACTACAGCCACCGTATCTGTATCTCATCCCCATCCTACGAACAACCAGAAGGTGCCCACAATTGTGGGCAAAGGGAGACCTGCACCAGCCACCTTATCTCTGCCCCATCCAGGTCCCACAGCCAGATCAAAGCCGCTCCCAGCCATGGACACAGGGAGCTCCGCAACACCCACCGAATCTCTACCCTATCCTCGTCCTACGCACCGCCAGGAGATGCGCACACTCGTGGACAAAGGCAAAGCCTCACCACCCACCCTATCTCTGTCACATGTCGTGGTCCCACAAACAGCTGGGCATCCTGGCACCAGCCACGGTGAACGGTATGGTCACGTCACCGCCAGCAGACTCCACGTGGTGGTCCACATCAGAAAGCCGTTGGTGAGACAGATGGCTGCGTAACGGTAAAAAGGGGCCGCACCAGAGAACATTAGCAGATGATGAGACGGGCTAACAAAGAATTACAGGCTCTGAAATACTCAACGTATCAGTAGCCCGTCCTCATTCTACAAACAACCAGAAGGTGTCCACCCTTCTGGGCAAAGGGAGACGTGTACCAACCACCCTAGCTCTACCCCATCCAGGTCCCACCGCCAGATCAAAGCTGCTCGCAGCCACGGACAAAGGGAGCTCCGCAACACCCTCCGTATCTGTATCTTGCCCCCATCCTAAAAACAGCCAGAAGGTGCGAAGGGAGAGCCGCTCCACCCACCTTATCTCTACCCCATCCAGGTCCCGCAGCCAGATCAGAGCGGCTCACAGTCATGGAGAAAGGGAGCTCCGCAACACCCACCGTATCTGTATCTCATCCCCATCCTGCAGACAGCCAGAAGGTGTTCACAATCGTGGGCATAGGGAGAACCCCAACAGCCACTTTATCTCTACCCCATCCAGGTCCCGCAGCCAGATCAGAGCGGCTCGCAGCCATGGACAAAGGGAGCTCCGCAACACCCACCGTATCTGTATCTCATCCCCATCCTACACACAGCCAGAAGGTGTTCACAATCGTGGGCATAGGGAGAAACCCACCACTCAACTTATCTCTACCCAATCCAGGTCCCGCAGCCAGATCAAAGCTGCTTGCAGTCATGGACAAAGGGAGCTCCGCAACACCCACCGTATCTGTATCTCATCCCCATCCTAAAAACAGCCAGAAGGTGCCCACAATCGTGGGTAAAGGGAGAGCCACAGCACCCACCTAATCTCTACCCCATCCAGGTCCCACTGCCAGATCAAAGCTGCTCGCAGCCATGGACACAGGGAGCTCCGCAACACCCTCCGTATCTGTATCTCGTCCCCATCCTATGAATAGCACGAAGGTGCCCAGCCTTGTGAGCAAAGGGAGAACCCCACCACCCACCTTATCTCTACCCCATCCAGGTCCCACTGCCAGATCAAAGCTGCTTGCAGTCATGGACACAGGGAGCTCCGCAACACCCTCCGTATCTGTATCCCGTCCCTATCCTATGAATAGACCGAAGCTGCCCACCCTTCTGGGCAGTGGAAAACCCCACCACCCACCTAATCTCTACCCCATCCAGGTCCCACAGCCAGATCAAAGCTGCTCGCAGCCATGGACACAGGGAGCTCCGCAACACCCTCCGTATCTGTATCTCATCCCCATCCTAAAAACAGCCAGAAGGTGCCCACAATCGTGGGTAAAGGGAGAGCCACACCACCCACCTAATCTCTACCCTATCCAGGTCCCACAGCCAGATCAAAGCTGCTCACAGCCATGGACACAGGGAGCTACGCAACACCCTCCGTATCTGTATCTCGTCCCCATCCTATGAATAGCCCGAAGGTGCCCAGCCTTGTGAGCAAAGGGAGAAACCCACCACCCACCTTATCTCTACCCCATCCAGGTCCCACAGCCAGATCAAAGCTGCTCGCAGCCATGGACACAGGAAGCTCCGCAACACCCTCCGTATCTGTATCTCATCCCCATCCTAAAAACACCCAGAAGGTGCCCACAATCGTGGGCAAAGGGAGAGCCACACCACCCACCTTATGTCTGCTCCATCCAGGTCCCGCAGCCAGATCAAAGCTGCTTGCAGTCATGGAGAAAGGGAGCTCCGCAACACCCACCGTATCTGTATCTCATCCCCATCCTAAAAACAGCCAGAAGGTGCCCACAATCGTGGGTAAAGGGAGAGCCACAGCACCCACCTAATCTCTACCCCATCCAGGTCCCACTGCCAGATCAAAGCTGCTCGCAGCCATGGACACAGGGAGCTCCGCAACACCCTCCGTATCTGTATCTCGTCCCCATCCTATGAATAGCCCGAAGGTGCCCAGCCTTGTGAGCAAAGGGAGAACCCCACCACCCACCTTATCTCTACCCCATCCAGGTCCCACAGCCAGATCAAAGCTGCTCGCAGCCATGGACACAGGGAGCTCCGCAACACCCACCGTATCTGTATCTCATCCCCATCCTACACACAGCCAGAAGGTGCCCACAATCGTGGGCAAAGGGAGACCTGCACCAGCCACCTTATCTCTGCCCCATCCAGGTCCCACAGCCAGATCAAAGCCGCTCCCAGCCATGGACACAGGGAGCTCCGCAACACCCACCGAATCTCTACCCTATCCTCGTCCTACGCACCGCCAGGAGATGCGCACACTCGTGGACAAAGGCAAAGCCTCACCACCCACCCTATCTCTGTCACATGTCGTGGTCCCACAAACAGCTGGGCATCCTGGCACCAGCCACGGTGAATGGTATGGTCACGTCACCGCCAGCAGACTCCACGTGGTGGTCCACATCAGAAAGCCGTTGGTGAGACAGATGGCTGCGTAACGGTAAAAAGGGGCCGCACCAGAGAACATTAGATGATGAGACGGGCTAACAAAGAATTACAGGCTCTGAAATACTCAACGTATCAGTAGCCCGTCCTCATTCTACAAACAACCAGAAGGTGTCCACCCTTCTGGGCAAAGGGAGACGTGTACCACCCACCCTAGCTCTATCCCATCCAGGTCCCACACCCAGATCAAAGCTGCTCGCAGCCACGGACAAAGGGACCTCCGCAACACCCACCGTATCTGTATCTTGCCCCCATCCTAAAAACAGCCAGAAGGTGCGAAGGGAGAGCCGCTCCACCCACCTTATCTCTACCCCATCCAGGTCCCGCAGCCAGATCAGAGCGGCTCGCAGCCATGGACAAAGGGAGCTCCGCAACACCCTCCGTATCTGTATCTCATCCCCATCCTGCAGACAGCCAGAAGGTGTTCACAATCGTGGGCATAGGGAGAACCCCAACAGCCACTTTATCTCTACCCCATCCAGGTCCCGCAGCCAGATCAGAGCGGCTCGCAGCCATGGACAAAGGGAGCTCCACAACACCCACCGTATCTCTAACCTAGTTTCGTCCTACGGACCGCCAGGAGATGCACACACTGGTGGGCAAACGCAGAGCCTCACCACCCACCCTATCTCTGTCACATGTCATGGTCCCACAGACAACTGGAGGGAACACACAGCCACGGAGAATCTCATCTTTCGTTCTTTTGAGAGAAAAACAAATTCAATTATCGCACTCTAGGCAGAGATACTCTCAGCATTACAAGCCACTCGTCTCGTCGATGCACAGTTGGCCACTGGGCCATGCATTCAATGCCAACAGTGTGAACCACCACGTTCAGAAAACTCAACAAGCATCTTTCTTCCAGAGTAACCCTCAAACCCACAAATCTCAGCAGCAAGTACCACCCAAATCTTCAAAACAGGGCCGTGAGTACCACCTGCGGCTTCTGCTGCTTTTAATTCTCTTCTAATCTTGGCTGAGCTGCTGCTCTTTACATTCATCCTACAGCCTTCTCCTTTCCTTCCCCAGCAATAACAATTCTTCTTTTCCATTTCATTTCATCGTTTATTGAACTGTGCCTTCTCATTTGACGGCGGGAAAAGCAGGATCACATGGATGCAGCACCAACTCCAGGCACCAGCCCTGGTGATGTCACAGCCATCACATCGCATCACAGCCAGCACACTGTGATGTGGACCACCAGGAGCAAAGGCGCTGGTAACACGACGAGCCCCAGAAGGGTATGAGAAGGGCTGCGCCAAGCCAGACTGGCAGGCGAGGGGGCAGATGAGGGACGTCCCAGAGGAGCAGGCACCCGGGGGAAGGCAAGGAACCTGGGGCTCCCCACAGCAATGGAGGGTGACTTCTCTTTGGCTGCTTCTCCGGAGAATTACAGCCAGAATCCTGGAAAGGGACGCAACAAGACGACGGCCCCTGTCCTCCCGCACCTCGTCAGTCGGATGGAGAGCTCTCAGCACACTACAGAACAGGTAAGGACACCCCTGGCCTCTACCAACCCCAGTCTTGCAGGGAGCTTTCCAAAACCACAAGCAAAGGCAACGCCACAAAATTGTCCGCCTGGGGGCTGAGGGCTGGGCCCAAAACAGAGATCCTAGCATCAGCCACCGTGAATGTTACGGCCACGTAAAAGCCAGCAAACTACACGTGGTGGTCCACATAAAAAAGGTATTGGTGAGACAGATGGCCGCATAACGGTAAAAAGGTGCCGCACGAAGGAACACTAGTAGATGAAGAGACGGGCTAAAAAAGAATTACAGGCTCTGAAACACTCACCGTTATGAGTAGCTTGTCTTCATTCTACAGAGACACAGACGGTGCCCACACTCATGCAAAAAAGGAGACCTGTACCACTCACCATACCTCTACCCCATCCAGGTCCCACAGCCAGATCAAAGCTGATCGCAGCCATGAACAAAGGGAGCTCTACTACACCCACCGTATCTGTATCTTGTCCCCATCCTAAGAACAGCCAGAAGGTGCCCACAATCGTGGGCAAAGGGAGAGCCACACCACCCACCTTATCTCTGCCCCATCCAGGTCCCACAGCCAGATTAAAGCTGCTTGCAGTCATGGACACAGGGAGCTACGCAACACCCTCCGTATCTGTATCTCATCCCCATCCTACACACAGCTAGAAGGTGTTCACAATTGTGGGCATAGGGAGAAACCCACCACTCAACTTATCTCTACCCAATCCAGGTCCCACAGCCGGAACAAAGCTGCTCGCAGCCATGGACAAAGGGAGATACGCAACACCCATCGTATCTGTATCCTGTCCCCATCCTGTGAACGGCCAGAAGGTGCCCGCCATCGTGGGCAATGAGAGAAGCCCAACAGCCACCTTACCCTAATCCACACAGGTCCAACAGTCAGATCAAAGCTGCTCGCAGCCATGGACAAAGGGAGCTCCGCTACACCCACCGTATCTGTATCTCATCCCCAACCTACAGAAAAGTACAAGGTGCCCACAACTGTGGGTGAAGAGAGAACCCCACGACCCACCTTACCTCTACTGCACACAGGTCCCACCGCCAGATCAAAGCTGCTCACAGCCATGGACAAAGGGAGCACCGCAACACCCACCGTATCTGTATCTCGACCCCATCATATGAACAGCCAGAAGGTGCCCACAATCGTGGGCAAAGGGAGAGCCACACCACCCACCTAATCTCTACCCCATCCAGGTCCCACTGCCAGATCAAAGCTGCTCGCAGCCATGGACACAGGGAGCTCCGCAACACCCTCCGTATCTGTATCCCGTCCCTATCCTATGAATAGACCGAAGCTGCCCACCCTTCTGGGCAGTGGAAAACCCCACCACCCACCTAATCTCTACCCCATCCAGGTCCCACAGCCAGATCAAAGCTGCTCGCAGCCATGGACAAAGGGAGCTCCACTACAGCCACCGTATCTGTATCGCATCCCCATCCTACGAACAACCAGAAGGTGCCCAACCTTGTGGGCAAAGAGAGACCAGCACCAGCCACCTTATTTCTGCCCCATCCAGGTCCCACACCCAGATCAAAGCTGCTCGCAGCCATGGACACAGGGAGCTCCGCAACACCCACCGTATCTGTATCTCATCCCCATTCTACGAACAACCAGAAGGTGCCCACAATTGTGGGCAAAGGGAGACCTGCACCAGCCACCTTATCTCTGCCCCATCCAGGTCCCACAGCCAGATCAAAGCCGCTCCCAGCCATGGACACAGGGAGCTCCGCAACACCCACCGAATCTCTACCCTATCCTCGTCCTACGCACCGCCAGGAGATGCGCACACTCGTGGACAAAGGCAAAGCCTCACCACCCACCCTATCTCTGTCACATGTCGTGGTCCCACAAACAGCTGGGCATCCTGGCACCAGCCACGGTGAATGGTATGGTCACGTCACCGCCAGCAGACTCCACGTGGTGGTCCACATCAGAAAGCCGTTGGTGAGACAGATGGCTGCGTAACGGTAAAAAGGGGCCGCACCAGAGAACATTAGCAGATGATGAGACGGGCTAACAAAGAATTACAGGCTCTGAAATACTCAACGTATCAGTAGCCCGTCCTCATTCTACAAACAACCAGAAGGTGTCCACCCTTCTGGGCAAAGGGAGACGTGTACCAACCACCCTAGCTCTACCCCATCCAGGTCCCACCGCCAGATCAAAGCTGCTCGCAGCCACGGACAAAGGGAGCTCCGCAACACCCACCGTATCTGTATCTTGCCCCCATCCTAAAAACAGCCAGAAGGTGCGAAGGGAGAGCCGCTCCACCCACCTTATCTCTACCCCATCCAGGTCCCGCAGCCAGATCAGAGCGGCTCGCAGTCATGGAGAAAGGGAGCTCCACAACACCCTCCGTATCTGTATCTCATCCCCATCCTGCAGACAGCCAGAAGGTGTTCACAATCGTGGGCATAGGGAGAACCCCAACAGCCACTTTATCTCTACCCCATCCAGGTCCCGCAGCCAGATCAGAGGGGCTCGCAGTCATGGAGAAAGGGAGCTCCGCAACACCCTCCGTATCTGTATCTCATCCCCATCCTGCAGACAGCCAGAAGGTATTCACAATCGTGGGCATAGGGAGAACCCCAACAGCCACTTTATCTCTACCCAATCCAGGTCCCGCAGCCAGATCAAAGCTGCTTGCAGTCATGGAGAAAGGGAGCTCCGCAACACCCACCGTATCTGTATCTCATCCCCATCCTACACACAGCCAGAAGGTGCCCACAATCGTGGGTAAAGGGAGAGCCACACCACCCACCTAATCTCTACCCCATCCAGGTCCCACTGCCAGATCAAAGCTGCTCGCAGCCATGGACACAGGGAGCTCCGCAACACCCTCCGTATCTGTATCTCGTCCCTATCCTATGAATAGCCCGAAGGTGCCCAGCCTTGTGAGCAAAGGGAGAACACCACCACCCACCTTATCTCTACCCCATCCAGGTCCCACTGCCAGATCAAAGCTGCTTCCAGTCATGGACACAGGGAGCTCTGCAACACCCTCCGTATCTGTATCCCGTCCCTATCCTATGAATAGACCGAAGCTGCCCACCCTTCTGGGCAGTGGAAAACCCCACCACCCACCTAATCTCTACCCCATCCAGGTCCCACAGCCAGATCAAAGCTGCTCGCAGCCATGGACACAGGGAGCTCCGCAACACCCTCCGTATCTGTATCTCATCCCCATGCTAAAAACAGCCAGAAGGTGCCCACAATCGTGGGTAAAGGGAGAGCCACTGCACCCACCTAATCTCTACCCCATCCAGGTCCCACTGCCAGATCAAAGCTGCTCGCAGCCATGGACACAGGGAGCTCCGCAACACCCTCCGTATCTGTATCTCGTCCCCATCCTATGAATAGCCCGAAGGTGCCCAGCCTTGTGAGCAAAGGGAGAAACCCACCACCCACCTTATCTCTACCCCATCCAGGTCCCACAGCCAGATCAAAGCTGCTTGCAGTCATGGACAAAGGGAGCTCCACTACAGCCACCGTATCTGTATCTCATCCCCATCCTACGAACAACCAGAAGGTGTCCACCCTTCTGGGCAAAGGGAGACGTGTACCAACCACCCTAGCTCTAACCCATCCAGGTCCCACCGCCAGATCAAAGCTGCTCGCAGCCACGGACAAAGGGAGCTCCGCAACACCCACCGTATCTGTATCTTGCCCCCATCCTAAAAACAGCCAGAAGGTGCGAAGGGAGAGCCGCTCCACCCACCTTATCTCTACCCCATCCAGGTCCCGCAGCCAGATCAGAGGGGCTCGCAGTCATGGAGAAAGGGAGCTCCGCAACACCCTCCGTATCTGTATCTCATCCCCATCCTGCAGACAGCCAGAAGGTATTCACAATCGTGGGCATAGGGAGAACCCCAACAGCCACTTTATCTCTACCCAATCCAGGTCCCGCAGCCAGATCAAAGCTGCTTGCAGTCATGGAGAAAGGGAGCTCCGCAACACCCACCGTATCTGTATCTCATCCCCATCCTACACACAGCCAGAAGGTGCCCACAATCGTGGGTAAAGGGAGAGCCACACCACCCACCTAATCTCTACCCCATCCAGGTCCCACAGCCAGATCAAAGCTGCTCACAGCCATGGACACAGGGAGCTCCGCAACACCCTCCGTATCTGTATCCCGTCCCTATCCTATGAATAGACCGAAGCTGCCCTCCCTTCTGGGCAGTGGAAAACCCCACCACCCACCTAATCTCTACCCCATCCAGGTCCCACAGCCAGATCAAAGCTGCTCGCAGCCATGGACACAGGAAGCTCCGCAACACCCTCCGTATCTGTATCTCATCCCCATCCTAAAAACACCCAGAAGGTGCCCACAATCGTGGGCAAAGGGAGAGCCACACCACCCACCTTATGTCTGCTCCATCCAGGTCCCGCAGCCAGATCAAAGCTGCTTGCAGTCATGGAGAAAGGGAGCTCCGCAACACCCACCGTATCTGTATCTCATCCCCATCCTAAAAACAGCCAGAAGGTGCCCACAATCGTGGGTAAAGGGAGAGCCACAGCACCCACCTAATCTCTACCCCATCCAGGTCCCACTGCCAGACCAAAGCTGCTCGCAGCCATGGACACAGGGAGCTCCGCAACACCCTCCGTATCTGTATCTCGTCCCCATCCTATGAATAGCCCGAAGGTGCCCAGCCTTGTGAGCAAAGGGAGAAACCCACCACCCACCTTATCTCTACCCCATCCAGGTCCCACAGCCAGATCAAAGCTGCTTGCAGCCATGGACACAGGGAGCTCCACTACAGCCACCGTATCTGTATCTCATCCCCATCCTACGAACAACCAGAAGGTGCCCACAATTGTGGGCAAAGGGAGACCTGCACCAGCCACCTTATCTCTGCCCCATCCAGGTCCCACAGCCAGATCAAAGCCGCTCCCAGCCATGGACACAGGGAGCTCCGCAACACCCACCGAATCTCTACCCTATCCTCGTCCTACGCACCGCCAGGAGATGCGCACACTCGTGGACAAAGGCAAAGCCTCACCACCCACCCTATCTCTGTCACATGTCGTGGTCCCACAAACAGCTGGGCATCCTGGCACTACCCACGGTGAACGGTATGGTCACGTCACCGCCAGCAGACTCCACGTGGTGGTCCACATCAGAAAGCCGTTGGTGAGACAGATGGCTGCGTAACGGTAAAAAGGGGCCGCACCAGAGAACATTAGCAGATGATGAGACGGGCTAACAAAGAATTACAGGCTCTGAAATACTCAACGTATCAGTAGCCCGTCCTCATTCTACAAACAACCAGAAGGTGTCCACCCTTCTGGGCAAAGGGAGACGTGTACCACCCACCCTAGCTCTACCCCATCCAGGTCCCACCGCCAGATCAAAGCTGCTCGCAGCCACGGACAAAGGGAGCTCCGCAACACCCTCCGTATCTGTATCTTGCCCCCATCCTAAAAACAGCCAGAAGGTGCGAAGGGAGAGCCGCTCCACCCACCTTATCTCTACCCCATCCAGGTCCCGCAGCCAGATCAGAGCGGCTCGCAGTCATGGAGAAAGGGAGCTCCGCAACACCCTCCGTATCTGTATCTCATCCCCATCCTGCAGACAGCCAGAAGGTGTTCACAATCGTGGGCATAGGGAGAACCCCAACAGCCACTTTATCTCTACCCCATCCAGGTCCCGCAGCCAGATCAGAGCGGCTCGCAGCCATGGACAAAGGGAGCTCCGCAACACCCACCGTATCTGTATCTCATCCCCATCCTACACACAGCCAGAAGGTGTTCACAATCGTGGGCATAGGGAGAAACCCACCACTCAACTTATCTCTACCCAATCCAGGTCCCGCAGCCAGATCAAAGCTGCTTGCAGTCATGGACAAAGGGAGCTCCGCAACACCCACCGTATCTGTATCTCATCCCCATCCTACACACAGCCAGAAGGTGCCCACAATTGTGGGTAAAGGGAGAGCCACACCACCCACCTAATCTCTACCCCATCCAGGTCCCACAGCCAGATCAAAGCTGCTCGCAGCCATGGACACCGGGAGCTCCGCAACACCCTCCGTATCTGTATCTCGTCCCCATCCTATGAATAGCCCGAAGGTGCCCACCCTTGTGAGCAAAGGGAGAACCCCACCACCCACCTTATCTCTACCCCATCCAGGTCCCACTGCCAGATCAAAGCTGCTTGCAGTCATGGACACAGGGAGCTCCGCAACACCCTCCGTATCTGTATCCCGTCCCTATCCTATGAATAGACCGAAGCTGCCCACCCTTCTGGGCAGTGGAAAACCCCACCACCCACCTAATCTCTACCCCATCCAGGTCCCACAGCCAGATCAAAGCTGCTCGCAGCCATGGACACAGGGAGCTCCGCAACACCCACCGTATCTGTATCTCATCCCCATCCTACACACAGCCAGAAGGTGCCAAAATCGTGGGCAAAGGGAGAGCCACACCACCCACCTTATGTCTGCTCCATCCAGGTCCCGCAGCCAGATCAAAGCTGCTTGCAGTCATGGAGAAAGGGAGCTCCGCAACACCCACCGTATCTGTATCTCATCCCCATCCTAAAAACACCCAGAAGGTGCCCACAATCGTGGGTAAAGGGAGAGCCACAGCACCCACCTAATCTCTACCCCATCCAGGTCCCACTGCCAGATCAAAGCTGCTCGCAGCCATGGACACAGGGAGCTCTGCAACACCCTCCGTATCTGTATCTCGTCCCCATCCTATAAATAGCCCGAAGGTGCCCAGCCTTGTGAGCAAAGGGAGAAACCCACCACCCACCTTATCTCTACCCCATCCAGGTCCCACAGCCAGATCAAAGCCGCTCCCAACCATGGACACAGGGAGCTCCGCAACACCCTCCGTATCTGTATCTCGTCCCCATCCTATGAATAGCCCAAAGGTGCCCAGCCTTGTGAGCAAAGGGAGAACCCAACCACCCACCTTATCTCTACCCCATCCAGGTCCCACAGCCAGATCAAAGCTGCTTGCAGTCATGGACACAGGGAGCTCCGCAACACCCTCCGTATCTGTATCCCGTCCCTATCCTATGAATAGACCGAAGCTGCCCACCCTTCTGGGCAGTGGAAAACCCCACCACCCACCTAATCTCTACCCCATCCAGGTCCCACAGCCAGATCAAAGCTGCTCGCAGCCATGGACACAGGGAGCTCCGCAACACCCGCCGTATCTGTATCTCGTCCCCATCCTATGAATAGCCCGAAGGTGCCCAGCCTTGTGAGCAAAGGGAGAACCCCACCACCCACCTTATCTCTACCCCATCCAGGTCCCACTGCCAGATCAAAGCTGCTCGCAGCCATGGACACAGGAAGCTCCGCAACACCCTCCGTATCTGTATCTCATCCCCATCCTACACACAGCCAGAAGGTGCCCACAATCGTGGGCAAAGGGAGAGCCACACCACCCACCTTATGTCTGCTCCATCCAGGTCCCGCAGCCAGATCAAAGCTGCTTGCAGTCATGGAGAAAGGGAGCTCCGCAACACCCACCGTATCTGTATCTCATCCCCATCCTAAAAACAGCCAGAAGGTGCCCACAATCGTGGGTAAAGGGAGAGCCACAGCACCCACCTAATCTCTACCCCATCCAGGTCCCACTGCCAGATCAAAGCTGCTCGCAGCCATGGACACAGGGAGCTACGCAACACCCTCCGTATCTGTATCTCGTCCCCATCCTATGAATAGCCCGAAGGTGCCCAGCCTTGTGAGCAAAGGGAGAACCCCACCACCCACCTTATCTCTACCCCATCCAGGTCCCACAGCCAGATCAAAGCTGCTCGCAGCCATGGACACAGGGAGCTCCACTACAGCCACCGTATCTGTATCTCATCCCCATCCTACGAACAACCAGAAGGTGCCCACAATTGTGGGCAAAGGGAGACCTGCACCAGCCACCTTATCTCTGCCCCATCCAGGTCCCACAGCCAGATCAAAGCCGCTCCCAGCCATGGACACAGGGAGCTCCGCAACACCCACCGAATCTCTACCCTATCCTCGTCCTACGCACCGCCAGGAGATGCGCACACTCGTGGACAAAGGCAAAGCCTCACCACCCACCCTATCTCTGTCACATGTCGTGGTCCCACAAACAGCTGGGCATCCTGCCACCAGCCACGGTGAATGGTATGGTCACGTCACCACCAGCAGACTCCACGTGGTGGTCCACATCAGAAAGCCGTTGGTGAGACAGATGGCTGCGTAACGGTAAAAAGGGGCCGCACCAGAGAACATTAGCAGATGATGAGACGGGCTAACAAAGAATTACAGGCTCTGAAATACTCAACGTATCAGTAGCCCGTCCTCATTCTACAAACAACCAGAAGGTGTCCACCCTTCTGGGCAAAGGGAGACGTGTACCACCCACCCTAGCTCTATCCCATCCAGGTCCCACCGCCAGATCAAAGCTGCTCGCAGCCACGGACAAAGGGAGCTCCGCAACACCCACCGTATCTGTATCTTGCCCCCATCCTAAAAACAGCCAGAAGGTGCGAAGGGAGAGCCGCTCCACCCACCTTATCTCTACCCCATCCAGGTCCCGCAGCCAGATCAGAGCGGCTCGCAGCCATGGACAAAGGGAGCTCCGCAACACCCTCCGTATCTGTATCTCATCCCCATCCTGCAGACAGCCAGAAGGTGTTCACAATCGTGGGCATAGGGAGAACCCCAACAGCCACTTTATCTCTACCCCATCCAGGTCCCGCAGCCAGATCAGAGCGGCTCGCAGCCATGGACAAAGGGAGCTCCGCAACACCCTCCGTATCTCTACCCTAGTCTCGTCCTACGGACCGCCAGGAGATACGCACACTCGTGGGCAAACGCAGAGCCTCACCACCCACCCTATCTCTGTCACATGTCATGGTCCCACAGACAACTGGAGGGAACACACAGCCACGGAGAATCTCATCTTTCGTTCTTTTGAGAGAAAAACAAATTCAATTATCGCACTCCAGGCAGAGATACTCTCAGCATTACAAGCCACTCGTCTCGTCGATGCACAGTTGGCCACTGGGCCATGCATTCAATGCCAACAGTGTGAACCACCACGTTCAGAAAACTCAACAAGCATCTTTCTTCCAGAGTAACCCTCAAACCCACAAATCTCAGCAGCAAGTACCACCCAAATCTTCAAAACAGGGCCGTGAGTACCACCTGCGGCTTCTGCTGCTTTTAATTCTCTTCTAATCTTGGCTGAGCTGCTGCTCTTTACATTCATCCTACAGCCTTCTCCTTTCCTTCCCCAGCAATAACAATTCTTCTTTTCCATTTCATTTCATCGTTTATTGAACTGTGCCTTCTCATTTGACGGCGGGAAAAGCAGGATCACATGGATGCAGCACCAACTCCAGGCACCAGCCCTGGTGATGTCACAGCCATCACATCGCATCACAGCCAGCACACTGTGATGTGGACCACCAGGAGCAAAGGCGCTGGTAACACGACGAGCCCCAGAAGGGTATGAGAAGGGCTGCGCCAAGCCAGACTGGCAGGCGAGGGGGCAGATGAGGGACGTCCCAGAGGAGCAGGCACCCGGGGGAAGGCAAGGAACCTGGGGCTCCCCACAGCAATGGAGGGTGACTTCTCTTTGGCTGCTTCTCCGGAGAATTACAGCCAGAATCCTGGAAAGGGACGCAACAAGACGACGGCCCCTGTCCTCCCGCACCTCGTCAGTCGGATGGAGAGCTCTCAGCACACTACAGAACAGGTAAGGACACCCCTGGCCTCTACCAACCCCAGTCTTGCAGGGAGCTTTCCAAAACCACAAGCAAAGGCAACGCCACAAAACTGTCCGCCTGGGGGCTGAGGGCTGGGCCCAAAACAGAGATCCTAGCATCAGCCACCGTGAATGTTACGGCCACGTAAAAGCCATCAAACTACACGTGGTGGTCCACATAAAAAAGGTATTAGTGAGACAGATGGCCGCATAACGGTAAAAAGGTGCCGCACGAAGGAACACTAGTAGATGAAGAGACGGGCTAAAAAAGAATTACAGGCTCTGAAACACTCACCGTTATGAGTAGCTTGTCTTCATTCTACAGAGACACAGACGGTGCCCACACTCATGCAAAAAAGGAGACCTGTACCACTCACCATACCTCTACCCCATCCAGGTCCCACAGCCAGATCAAAGCTGATCGCAGCCATGAACAAAGGGAGCTCTACTACACCCACCGTATCTGTATCTTGTCCCCATCCTAAGAACAGCCAGAAGGTGCCCACAATCGTGGGCAAAGGGAGAGCCACACCACCCACCTAATCTCTACCCCATCCAGGTCCCACAGCCAGATTAAAGCTGCTTGCAGTCATGGACACAGGGAGCTCCGCAACACCCTCCGTATCTGTATCTCATCCCCATCCTACACACAGCTAGAAGGTGTTCACAATCGTGGGCATAGGGAGAAACCCACCACTCAACTTATCTCTACCCAATCCAGGTCCCACAGCCGGAACAAAGCTCCTCGCAGCCATGGACAAAGGGAGATACGCAACACCCATCGTATCTGTATCCTGTCCCCAGCCTGTGAACGGCCAGAAGGTGCCCGCCATCGTGGGCAATGAGAGAAGCCCAACAGCCACCTTACCCTAATCCACACAGGTCCAACAGTCAGATCAAAGCTGCTCGCAGCCATGGACAAAGGGAGCTCCGCTACACCCACCGTATCTGTATCTCATCCCCAACCTACAGAAAAGTACAAGGTGCCCACAACTGTGGGTGAAGAGAGAACCCCACGACCCACCTTACCTCTACTGCACACAGGTCCCACCGCCAGATCAAAGCTGCTCACAGCCATGGACAAAGGGAGCACCGCAACACCCACCGTATCTGTATCTCGACCCCATCATATGAACAGCCAGAAGGTGCCCACAATCGTGGGCAAAGGGAGAGCCACACCACCCACCTAATCTCTACCCCATCCAGGTCCCGCAGCCAGATCAGAGCGGCTCGCAGCCATGGACAAAGGGAGCTCCGCAACACCCACCGTATCTGTATCTCATCCCCATCCTACACACAGCCAGAAGGTGTTCACAATCGTGGGCATAGGGAGAAACCCACCACTCAACTTATCTCTACCCAATCCAGGTCCCGCAGCCAGATCAAAGCTGCTTGCAGTCATGGAGAAAGGGAGCTCCGCAACACCCACCGTATCTGTATCTCATCCCCATCCTAAAAACAGCCAGAAGGTGCCCACAATTGTGGGTAAAGGGAGAGCCACACCACCCACCTAATCTCTACCCCATCCAGGTCCCACAGCCAGATCAAAGCTGCTCGCAGCCATGGACACAGGGAGCTCCGCAACACCCTCCGTATCTGTATCTCGTCCCCATCCTATGAATAGCCCGAAGGTGCCCAGCCTTGTGAGCGAAGGGAGAACCCCACCACCCACCTTATCTCTACCCCATCCAGGTCCCACAGCCAGATCAAAGCTGCTTGCTGTCATGGACAAAGGGAGCTCCACTACAGCCACCGTATCTGTATCTCATCCCCATCCTACGAACAACCAGAAGGTGCCCAACCTTGTGGGCAAAGAGAGACCCGCACCAGCCACCTTATTTCTGCCCCATCCAGGTCCCACAGCCAGATCAAAGCTGCTCGCAGCCATGGACACAGGGAGCTCCGCAACACCCACCGTATCTGTATCTCATCCCCATCCTACGAACAACCAGAAGGTGCCCACAATTGTGGGCAAAGGGAGACCTGCACCAGCCACCTTATCTCTGCCCCATCCAGGTCCCACAGCCAGATCAAAGCCGCTCCCAGCCATGGACACAGGGAGCTCCGCAACACCCACCGAATCTCTACCCTATCCTCGTCCTACGCACCGCCAGGAGATGCGCACACTCGTGGACAAAGGCAAAGCCTCACCACCCACCCTATCTCTGTCACATGTCGTGGTCCCACAAACAGCTGGGCATCCTGGCACCAGCCACGGTGAACGGTATGGTCACGTCACCGCCAGCAGACTCCACGTGGTGGTCCACATCAGAAAGCCGTTGGTGAGACAGATGGCTGCGTAACGGTAAAAAGGGGCCGCACCAGAGAACATTAGCAGATGATGAGACGGGCTAACAAAGAATTACAGGCTCTGAAATACTCAACGTATCAGTAGCCCGTCCTCATTCTACAAACAACCAGAAGGTGTCCACCCTTCTGGGCAAAGGGAGACGTGTACCAACCACCCTAGCTCTACCCCATCCAGGTCCCACCGCCAGATCAAAGCTGCTCGCAGCCACGGACAAAGGGAGCTCCGCAACACCCACCGTATCTGTATCTTGCCCCCATCCTAAAAACAGCCAGAAGGTGCGAAGGGAGAGCCGCTCCACCCACCTTATCTCTACCCCATCCAGGTCCCGCAGCCAGATCAGAGCGGCTCGCAGTCATGGAGAAAGGGAGCTCCGCAACACCCTCCGTATCTGTATCTCATCCCCATCCTACACACAGCCAGAAGGTGTTCACAATCGTGGGCATAGGGAGAAACCCACCACTCAACTTATCTCTACCCAATCCAGGTCCCGCAGCCAGATCAAAGCTGCTTGCAGTCATGGACAAAGGGAGCTCCGCAACACCCACCGTATCTGTATCTCATCCCCATCCTACACACAGCCAGAAGGTGCCCACAATTGTGGGTAAAGGGAGAGCCACACCACCCACCTTATATCTGCTCCATCCAGGTCCCGCAGCCAGATCAAAGCTGCTCGCAGCCACGGACAAAGGGAGCTCCGCAACACCCAATGTATCTCTACCCCACCCTCGTCCTATGGACCACCAGATGGTGCGCATACTCTTGTGGAAAGGCAGAGCCTCACCACCCACCTTATCTCTCTAACATGTATTCTTCACACAGAAAAACTGGAGGGAACTCACAGCCATGGACAATCTCACCTTTGGTTCATTTCAGATGGAGATAGACATAATTCTCACGCTCCACACAGAGACACCCTCAGCATTTCCAGCCAGTCGTGGATGCACGATTGGGCACTGGGCCATGTCTTCAATGCCAAAGGTGCCCACCCTCGTAGGCAATGGGAGACCTGCACCGCCCACCATATATGCAGGCTATCCAGGTTCCATAGCAGCTCAAAGTGCTCAGCAGCCGTCGACAAAGGCAATGTCGGAACACCCACCACCTCTGTAACATGTCATGGCTCCTAAAGCAGCTGGAAGCAATATGCAGCCGTGGACAATGAGAGCGTTGCAACGCCCATTGTATCTGCACCCCGTTATCATACCACACGTATCTGAAGGTTCATACAGCTGTCGACGAAGGGAGCACCGTACCACCCACCATATCTTTACCACCTCACAGTCCTAGAGCCAGCTAGAAACTGCCAAGATTTTCTTTCATGCGTTAATAATCATCAGTTACAACAGTGTAAACAAGGATTTCTAATTAAAACATAAACATCCACAGGGTGTTTTAAAGCAAGTTCTGGTTTGTGACTATCTTGTAGCAGTTTATTATGCCAAGAAAAAGAAGCAAGTATAATCTTGGTGACATACACGTAATATTTGAGATCTCAGTTTTGCTGTTCTAGTCAAATTGAATGTTATGCATCCTGCAAGCAATTAGTTTGTACTAACGTACAAACAATGCCTTTGCAGCGGGTTTTACAATCCGTCATAACTGAAGAGATATATCAGTGATCAGATGAATATGAGGTGGTGTGGTAATCTGCAACCTGGTGCTCAAATAGATTAAAATGTGCCTGGGTAATCTACATTTTTTTGCTCCCCAGTATTCTGACACAGCGTCACGTATTTCCCTAACAGGATACTATTTGGTATTCTAAGAATAGTTAAATAGAAGATACAGATAGAAGACATTGAAGTTTAATAATACTGTTAGCTTTTTTAAGATAAAAATGTTTTTTCCCCATGTTTTGAAGTTGTTTAGGGCTACTTCCCTGAGTTTATCATTAATCTGAAATTAGTTTTTGTAATCAAGTGAAAACTCAGGATAATTTTAGAAGATCTACGTGGAAACATCTACAGAGCTCTACAAAGTTCCAATTATGTCCTTTAAACTAAAAAGTCATTAAATCTATCTAACAAAAAAAATAAAAACAATCCAACAAAAAACACACAAAAAAACCCTCAATATAAATGGAGTTCCTTACACAAACAGTTCGCACTACAATATGTATGTCCATCTTTTGGCTGGATGACTGTTCTGTTCTGTCAGTCCTTTTTGGACAAGACAGAATAAATACACATAAACACGCAGAGACACAGTCCAAACCACTAGCAGAACGTTTGCTTTTTGCACAGCAAAACTAGTAACACCAAAATTATCTGCAATATAAAGAACATGAGCAGGAAGAGCTTAGATGCTCAAGAACTTTGTTGATTGTACAGCAATGTGTTAAGATTCTGTGACATTAGGGCCTCCGAACACAGTTTTAAAGCCTTCATGAATCTGGAGATAAAAGTAGTTTAATCTATCCAAATGAGAAGCCAAGAAAAAATAAACCACCTACAGTGTATTCTAGTCATGAAAAATTGCAGAGGTATGCAGTAAAACATACAAAAATTCACATGAATAGGCAAAGTTTTTTTTATATATATATATGTACACACAAAGACACACATATGTATACACTGTAAAAACAACACAAATACATACACAGTAAAAACCTGGTTATATTTGAGAAGATCTAGATTAAATTAAAAAATTCATCCTCTTACTCTATCCAAGTATTTTCAAACATTTCCCTTCACACTGAAAACAGACATTCAGGCTATTGTTAGATAGCAGGCTATAGCACCTCACACACAAGCTGGCCTTATTCCATATTCAGAAACCAAATTTGCAAGATAATGGGACAGTAAAGCACAAATTTTTGCTCCTTAGAGGCAGGTGTCAAGAAAACACCATTATCCTCACAAAATCCTGACAGAAATCTACCACAGCTACCGCATTAAGACTTTGTCCTGGAAACCAAGGTTGCCTCAGGAGATAGCCCAGGCTGTGGGACCCATGGTGATTTGGAAGGAGAGGAACATGTAGAGAAATATTTGTCCATTTCTGTACCTCACAAGCACTAAAAATCTGTGAACCCCCTATTTACAGAATTAATTTGTAAATGGGAGATCACAGTTAAATAATTCAGGATTTAATTCAGGACAATGTTTCCTTCAAAGACTTAAGTATTCCTTTAATAAATTGCTTCTGGCTTATATTACCTGACACAAATGCATCTGGAGCTAGGTACATTTTCCTCTGATCGTGTCATAGGCACATGTGGTTTGTCCTAAGAGAGGCCTCAGCCTAGTTTTTTCAAAGGAAATCAGAAAGTCGAGGTTAGCTTTATCCCAAAGAGACACTTGCTAAGGGAATACACCTGAGAGATACCATAGTGGACCAATCTACTTCTGGCTGACATCAGTAAAGTTTCCAACTCTCCACAGGCTTCAGTAGAAGGTGACAAACTATGCAGCCAAAAAAGGCACTGAAGGACAATCAAGCTATGTGACAGCAGAGAACCTGATGACATCATACGTGGCAGATGATGTTCCTCACTAGTTTAATTACAGAATTGAAACGTATGACACTGGAAGGTTTTAAGTTCTTACCTGTTCTTTTATTTCTGTCCACATAACAATACTTGATTTCATAATCTTTAAATAAGTCATGGATTTCCTGAAAGAGAAAAGTACAAGTAACATCAGATAAATAATTCACCAGACCAAATAAGTGCATAATTCATCTTCATTTAGGGGGAAAAAACCAAACAAACAAAAGCCAAAAAAACCCACTTTCTCAATAAACAGAAAAATCTCACCATAGAAACACTATCAAATATTTGTTTTTAAAAGAGCTCATTATACTACTGTATCAGTGGTTTTATCTCATATATAAAATTGGCTTACTGAATTTGATTAACTTACTTTTCATTACATAAAATCACATAAGCACAACAGCATGTCCTGTTGACTGTCTTTTGATAAAGATGAATAACATCACAGTTCATTAAATAGCAAAACCCCCACAATTTCTCCAAAGTACAGCTAGCATAGTTAGAATACCACACAGACAAGAAATACCAGCAACATCACATCATGCAGTTTACTGAGGGCAGGCAACGCTGTCATAAAATACAACAGTTGGTTTAGTTTCCTATAACTGCTCAAGTTCACTTTAACAGATTTTCATTCTTTTAATAATGAATATTCTTTCAACCAGCAGACAATTGTGCCCAGAATAACCCCTGGAAAGTATCTTCTATCAATTACTGCACAGATGCTCAATGAAGAATCAATCCCAAGAGCATTATTTGCTCCCACTAATTAATAGAGAGAGAACAGGGCTGTGGGAGGGGTGGGGTAGGAGCAAGTGTAAGAGGTGTGTACCAGTGTTTGCTGTGGCTATTCCCCAACAAGAGCAAGGTGTATGCACATGCCCCACAAAAACCACAAACTATTACCAGTTCAGTGGTGAGAACGCAGACATGAACATTAACCATCCCCAAGAAGGAACCAGGAGTAGTAACGTGGATATAAGTATACTTTTACATGGGTAAGTCCCATAAACAATAGCGAAAGACCATCTCAGCAAGCAAAATAATCAACCAGCTTTGTCTGAAAGTTTAATTGCAGACAATTTCCAGTAGCCCAGTCTACTTGCCAGTTTGCTAATTCAATCTATATAGCCTAGAGGTTAATTGGGTTCTCTGTGACTGGTATCAGGTGCATACCTTTTAGTCAAGCGAGCACCAATCTCTAGTTTCACTAGTTAACAGCTGTCAAATACTACATTAATAAAATATGGCAGCATTTCATGAGCTACCAGCCATTCTCTAATCAGATGCCATAAGGATGTGGTTTCAGAAAAGCAAAATACGCCAGGCATAATTCAAAGATTCGGGTCAGGTAGGCTATTTGACTGTGGACATCTCTCTAACGAGAATTAGACAGTGGTTCATTCTCAGTCATGGGAGACTGAGAAGACACTCTCCACACAGTTTTGTACAGCTCAGCTGTATTGTGGCACTGAAGACTCTAAAGATTTCTGTCCCACTTAGAAAAAGGGGGACATATTTACCTTTTTTATTTCCTATATTATTTTACAAGAGTAACACTGAAAGTTTTATACGATGATTAAGTAGCAGGAAATACTATTTCAAACAGCTCTGAACACTCTTTTGAAAGCTGTCTGTGAATCAGATGATTCCACATGATTTCCCAGTAACTGTCTGAAACCTTAATTGAGAGGGAAAACAGCCTGTATTGAACATATCTTTGTGGGATAATTATGAGGTCTCATGTAAAAAATGATGAGAGCACAAGGAAGATTTAAAATAAAAACCTAATTTAAGCAAAGTAGTTTTAGTAAAGATTTTAACACCAATTTCCACAGGTTGTTGCAAACACTGCCAGGTTTGTGCAATGGGCTCTTCGAGAAAGGTGCTTGTTCTTGTGCTCTCAGGGCCCCCAATGGGAGGGCTGAGACCTCTACCTATGGAATTGGTTTTGTGTAGTATTTCACTGAAAGCATTTTTCACATAAAGACCATTTGTGACAATTTACATAAACAAAACACACCACACCAGCTCTTAAGCAAATGTATACTCCTTTAAATTAAACAGATACCGAGGTATCTGTGTACATTAGACTAAGATTCTTTATAATATTTTCAGAATTACAAAGCCGGCTTTTGAACTCAGGCACTTCTCTAAACTTTAACTTCAACATCTTTGACCACTTAGGTCCGTTAGAAAAGAACAAGTGCTACCATTTAAATGTTGTTAACAGTTTCTACTCCCAACAGCTCAGAGCAGAACTGTCAGGCAAAGCAACAAGAACCCTTTACTTGCTGTTCCTAAGCAGGTTCAGCTCTGCACCAACAGCACTGAACATAGTTGGTCCCTTTGATGCAAGCAGTTACCCACTGTTTGGGCCAGGAAGGAGTGTTTACTCCGGGAGGAGAAACGGGTCATCCAAGTCAGGTGTATTCTCTGGCCCGAGCCTATTAACTTGCAAGGAATGTAAGCAGAGGGCTGTTTCCCTGAGCACAGCAGAAACAAACAGCCGCAGTTCGTTTCCCATTCCCAACCTCCCAGCAGCCCGGCCTCCGCACCCCCCAGCCCAGCTATGCCAGCCCTCTCCCCATGTCAGGACCTACTGCCACCACTGCACACACCCACGGAGAAGTCGTCAAGCCTCTACCCACACTCTGCAGGAGGAAAACCAAATTTCACCCTCCCCGGGTTAGCCTCACCGTGGCACTGCCTTGTGCTGGGCAGCCACGCGAGAAAGGCAACGCAAGCACTCACCATTTATCATCACATAAGGTTTAGCAAAGCAGTAGTAATAAACCCCATGGTGGTACCACACGCGAGCACTGGCTGCCATCCCCAGTGCCACCACTTGGCCCATGCTCACAATATCCACATTCAAACCACCTGTTGGGCAAGCCAGGCCACTGTTAGTATTTTTTCCTCATAACTTTTACAAAACTGCCTCTCCCAAATGATTTTTTCCTCTTTTATAAATGAATGAATCTACTAGCTTAAAAAAAAGTGACTGACAATTACCATGATAATCATGATTTAACTGCGTCATATTAAGTCTAAACAAAATGGCAACATCCACTAACATGCTGAAGGTCTAGCTGCCAGGAGTGTCAACACACTGAACATCAGGCTAGATTATGGTATTTTGACAACAAAACCTGTAAGCAGTTATAAAGCTATTTGGCAGACACACAGCAGTCATGGATCCTGAGAAGTTTCCAACACAAACGCTGTTTATAGCGGTGCCTATCTTGGCCCTTAATTATTGCACTCCTAGGATCAACTCGTAGCTGGCTCCTGAACCAGATGTAAAACTCGGCACCAATTCTGGGGCACCGAGGTGTGTCTGTACCTGAGCAAAGTCCCTGCCAGGCAGCTCCTGGGGGATGTGTCCCTGGTCAAAGCAAGGATGATACATATTGCAGAAACAGAGAGGAGAGAAAACGGAGGACAGACCTTGCTCAGAGTAACAGCAGTTGCATAAATGCATGGGCCATGCCAGCAGCTCTAACAGAACATCTTGGAATAGAAATGTAACCAATAATGCTTAGCTACTATACAGACCCTTAAACTTTCAAAGTTCTTAAAAGCAGACTTTGAAAGCTAGTTCATCTTATCAGCAGTAAAAATTAAAATCCTAACTGGAAAATAATCAGTTCATCACTTAAAATTAGCAGAAAAAAGCAACCCCAAATATATTAAAGGGGGTTTAAGAGAAACCACTAGTAAATACAGGCTGAATATACTTTTTAAATGTATTATTTACTACTATAAGAAATGTGGTCTTGAAATACTTCAGTTCTTGGCCTGTCCTGTCTTGCCTTGGGTAGAAAAACTGGCAACATGAGTTTTTACCACATACTATCAATTTGAAATTTGCATCTCTCAAATGGAAAGAATGCCTTCCCTAGAGAGGATCTGTCTTTATGCTTTATTACCTGCATTGTTTTAAACACAAACAAGAAAGGGAGTCATTAGGAGGCACGTTTGTCTTATTTATCAAATTAGTAAAGTTCAATGTATTATTTCTAATAAAATCAGCTTTTCATACCCAGGATCTCATAGTGCAAGAAAAGAAATATGCAAGAAATACTCAGTCGTCACCTGGAAAAATATACCATGTATATAAAGCCTACAGCACCCTAAACCCACGTATTTTTCTCTCTCTAGATGTAATACTGAAATGTGTTATTCTGGCAACAAAAATATTTAACAATTATAATGGTGCCTGGCCAGATTTCTACAGTAAGCTTCAGTGGAGTTTCCAATATAAACACCGTACAAGCCTGGTCTATAACTTCACTCTCAGTAAGCAGCTGAAGGCCTAAACTTCACACGCATATTCTTGAAATGGACTCAATTATGTTTTAAGTAGTTGAACTAAATAACATGTTTGGCTAACCAAGAAGTTTTAAATCATCTCATAACTAAAAAAGACTTTGTTTTCATTTGTGCAGGCGGAGCAGGAAAGAGGAGGACTTCTCAGGAAAAAGCTTTACATTTACAAATGATATAATGGGATGTTCATTTCATTCAAATTTCAGACCACTGAATCTTTGAGTCCATGACATGATAGATGGATTTCACTGCAGATGTTAAAAAAAAAAAGTCTGCTGTGGAAAAAAAAAAAAAAAGGTAGTAAGCAAGAGAAGATCAACACAGTTTAAAATAATAACCTCTTACTGAGGGAAAATCCCAGAGACTCTGCTGGAGCGTAAGAAGTGGAGTATATAGCACCAACAAGAGGGTTAGATAACAAAGCACAAGGACTGATGCAAAGTGCAATTTTAAACATCTCCTGTCTACTAATGACTACAGAGGTTGGAGGTCCTCAAATTTTCACCAAATGGTGAAATTGACTGCCTTGCTCCTAACAAGCAAAATTTCAGACAAAGATTGGGCTCACCATACTGTATAGTATGTTCTCCTCTTTGACAAATTTTCGAATTTTTTTCAGTGTTGCATTAAAGAAAGTTTTTAGATAAGCAATAGCTGTAGGATCAAGTCTAACACGTGTAGCAGATGTCTACCTGCCCAGGCATCCAGCAACAGTGAACATGGAGGTGTGCCCTAAAGCTTTTGCCCAGCACAGTCCCTCTTCACTTCCATCAACAGTCACAAACTATGAAACCTGAAATAAAATCAAGCCTGTAACTTTAAGCCATAAATTGCCTTTGGGGCAAACCTTTTTGTTTGAGAACTGACTCTCACTTTTATAAGATCACACCCTCCAAAGATCTTTAGTAAAGTAATATTAAAAAAACATTAAGACAGAAGAACAACAGTTCCTCAATAAACTTATGATGGACATGGAATGAAAAACATATTTCTCAGATCTTCCAGAGACATGTTAGTGTGTTGGTAAGAGAAACACTATGGGACCGGAAACGAATTTCATCATCCTGGGTATACTGGGTGGTATGCAAGCTAAATGAAAGATGAAAAAGACATGGAAGAGGTAACATGAGAGAGCAAGAGCACAAAGCAAAAGAAAAGCAATAAAGAAAATCAAAAAACACGTACATCCTAAGGCATGAGAGCTACTCACTATCCAGCAAGTATGCCTTTCATGTTCAGTCAGTGTGACGGAGGACTGACTAAAACACAAAGGCCCCTTCTACTTAAACGCCTGGCATACAACAGATGGGGAGAGAGTACTTCCTCAAATCATCACAGTTCATTAAAGGCTTTCGATCAAAAAGGAACAAGGAAAAATTGCGGCTAATCCAGGGAGGAAGAAGAAAAAAAAACCAACCAACCCCACCAGAAATAGCATCGTGGTAAGTAGCGATTTGTCTTTTGATCAGGAACAGACACCAGTGAAAAAAACTGGACGGGTACATCAGGTCCCAAAACACAAAATCAATCCCTATCCCAGGTGGACTGCACCAGTTTCTCATCAACACCTAAACATTTCCTCTTTCTTTAGATTCTGTCATGCACAAAGAACTACTACAGGGTATTAAAATAATTAATCAGCCCTACTTTACTTCATGTCCTACATTAAAGTAGAACAAACCCTCTGCAAGATTTATTTTCTAGCCTCAGATGTTAAAGAACAGCAGAAATGTGAATGTAATATGGCGGCATTTAAAGATAATCAAGCACAGATCAAAAAATGGTTGAAAGCAAGTGCATCTTCCACAGCACTGGCTTCTTAGCTACAAGGAGGGGAATCAAAAAGTGAACAGCCCTTGTTGGTCAGCTAATCTTAGCAGTGAAGACTGGAGATTTTGCCACAAATCTCGGGAATGATTAGCAAGAAAGATACCCAAGGTCTATTCTTCCTAACAGCAACTCCACGGGATACAAACTGGTATGCCAGGGTACCAGACTGCTGATTATGTCACAGTTATGAGCCGCTGCTCCTATGGAAGTTAATCAGACATAAATAAGGAACCACTAACAGTGAAAAAACAATGACTTGGGGGAAATCAGAAACAATTCTTCTAATCCATTGGTGTAATTACAAAAACCAAAACAAACAGAAGCTGACTTGCCATACAATACTCTAGCAAAATAAAACTTCCCGTTCAGTAAGGTACAACTTCACTTACACTCTGGTCATCCTGAAGTTCTTGGCATCTCTTTACCCATAAAGGAGAGAATTTGTTATTGTTTCTTTCCCTCCCTCTGCCCAGAACAGTCGTCCTGCCTCCCAGAGCACCCAGAGCAGTTTTATGATCGTTCCAAGGATCTTCAATTTGCAATGCATGCCTTTGAACACTGCACTTTCAACATTGTCTACAATTGTCTTCCTTGCTGTTGAAATGGATTAGTTGATTATCTCTGATGGTTCGGGGACGTGCACACACAAGGCAATCGCAAGAGACATCCAACAAAGAGATTGCTAATTCATTGCCAAGCACTGACCAGAATAAAATGAACAACTACAATCAAGCTTACCTTTAAGTCTCTTTGCAAAGATTCTTGATACAAACATCAGTCTTACCACAATACTGCATCAGAGGATATTAATGCTAACAAGAACAGACCCACTATCTGACATTTTTCAAAAAGACCGACACCAATGGGACAATCTTGCCTGTCTTACTGTAAAACATCACACATGACTGCCCTGCTAGGATTCCTTGGATCCTGCTTGTGGCCCTTCACCCTAACGAAGCCATAAAATGATTACTCTGGCAAGAGCAGATGACACTTCCCCAGTCTTGCAAGAAGAATTGCAAGTTAGAGGAGTATCTTCTGCAAAGGCTGCAGGAGAGAGGATCGCTGCTCTGGAAAGCGCGTCCTGTACGTGAAAGCTGCTATGCAGTGCAACATTCTCGATGCAAGCAGCAAAGCTCCACAGAGAAACAGGAAAGCCTGTTGTGACCTTCCGTGCACCCTGGTCCACAGTCAGTACTGAATTCTCTTTTTAAGACAGTAGTCACTGCTACAGTATTACCTCAAAATTTGAAGTACATTCAGAATAACACCTAGGGGTCCCATATTCTCAGTGCATGGCGTGTTACCAGATCACACCTCTCCAAAAGCTTCAGAGCAAGAAGATCAGATTGAGAGGAGAAGGAATGCCCCCCAAGTAGAACAAAATACTGAGCAGATTTTTAATACAGTTTCCATATAGCCACAGTGATAGAAAAACATCAGACTGAAGAAGAAAGGGAAAACACATTACTTAAGACAGGAGTTGATCTGGTAAGCTGTTTTACTCACAACACTGACCCAACTAACAGGAATCGGTCAGTAACAAGTGCATTTCTATCTAATTTTAAAGGTTCAGCAATCTAAAAAGTAACAAAAATATAGCTGTACAGATATCAACGGTGCTTCATCTCAAGATTTAGGGAAGTCACAGCAACGGTGTATGTCACACTACACGTTTGATAATGTACACAGTTCAGGTACTGTGCTGGAGGAATCAGAAGAGGATAAATATGGGGAACTAACTGGCAACTCTAGAAGACTTCACCGCAACAGGTCGGTACAAAATTGATTGACTTGCCAACTAAACAGTAAATGGAGACTTTGCCTTCAAGAACAGTGAAAGCACTAATAAAAATGTTTACTGCATATCTGTACACAAAAATACCTTTCTCCATGGCTGTAGTGATAGAATTGCTTGAAGAAATACTAATCCTGCAAGTACATATTTGCAGGTTGAGCTATAAAGCCCAATGCAGAAAGAATCTTCTTGACATAATTTTGTCTTAATTTGCTCCCCCTTCGGATTTGTTTCATACTGACACTCAATGAAAAAAGCTCGTAAGGGAATGCTGACTTACTTGGTGTGACAGACTGCAAAGTGCTTTCTTCAGGCCATCCTTCCTCCTGAAAGCAGGCTCTGGATTTCCTTAAGAGCACAGATGTTGCCAAATGCATTTAGAGAGAAATCCCACTTGCCAAGATTCAAACGTGGGCAACATTTGCCCCTTAACAATAGCCACCAAGCACCTAAAGTGCTGAATGCTTCTGACACATAAAGATCCCTGTTTGTTTGGTTTCTAAGACTACCAACCCGTGGTACAATGTTTTTGGTTCAGAAACTTCATAGCTAAGGTACGTTTCTTCTGTGGCCTTAAGAGTTGGTTTTTTTAAAATTCAGTTTAACACAGGTGGAACTCCAAAGGTAATAGAAGATTACAAGTACAATAATAAATAAAGTTAATATGTAGCTACAACTGGCAGAGGAAAATGCTTGTTACCCAACTTCCCCTGAAAAAGTTGGGAGTTTTGTTCTTGTTTTGAAGATGATGAACCTTCTGACAAAACTGAACATCTCCATCAATCTGTATCAGCAGAAGAGTCATTTCTCACTTGAAAACTATTTTGGTAAATCTTGGCCTCACTCTTCACATGATAACAATGAATGATACAGCAAACCCAACACCCCAATGATTAGAGATGAATAATGACATTTAGGAAAACTCATTCGAGAAGACTTTGCTGCATTTTAACAATGTTCATCTCTTTCCTGATGGTGAATAAATTGGCCAGGTTAGCTATAGTTTATCTGATTTTACTTGGCTAACCAATCATTTCAAGAAGAAAGCAGCAGACAAAACACCTCCGCACAGTGTTTACCAAGGGTGTTAATTTGAAATAAGAAATCTTAGGCTTCATGGTAATTTTTGGAAATGCATGACGGCCAAATGCACAGGTGTACTAAACATGCCTGACCACAAACATACTTCTCCTTTCCAAAACTGCTCCAGGCCAGAAACTTCCTCTCTACAGCACGATTATTCTGCCTTTACATGCCAACACCAACAGCTCAACAATGTTAAAAATCAAAATGACATCTTTTGAAACTGTATTTCAGGATCTGTACATGGTGGTACTGTTCTAGCCTAGTAACAGGAGAACATTAGAACCTTGCATATGGAGAAAAAGGCACCCAAGTGCTACTTTTAAGTCATCAAAACCAAATGGCAAACTTCCAAGATACTGTGTGGCTGCCAAATTGGACCTTAACGCTAGCATTCTTTGTCTGACCAAGAAACACCAAACTTGATGGCTTCCATACAGGCGAGATGGGCTTCTAACCAGTCCACATGTGAATTCACGAAGTACCTGCTGTGTGCAACAGGAGCAAGTAACACAACTGTTTCAAGTGTCAGCCAAAGTGATCCCGCTCTGGCTATCCACAGCAAGCATCTTGCGATACGCCAGTAAGCCCTCTCTGTCAACACAGTCACGCGAGATGGCTTCTTGAAGAGACGATAAAGATTAGCAGGGTTTTCCAAGTTGCAAGTTCGCTATTGATTAGGTCATTAGGTTGCTATAAATAGAGGTGAGGCTGTGTGTGTAAAACATCATGCAGGATCATAGCAAAACTGTCATATCTAAAACTCTAACTACCTACAATCACACTACAGCACGGCCAAACAGACCGAAAGGCACCATATATGTGAGAACAAAACGAAGTGCAGTGGCAAGCAAGCTCGGTACTCTGGATCAAATTACACCAATTGCTGAAAAGATTCTCTCTAAGATGAATGGTCCCTTTCTACTGGAGTTACGGAGAAAATGATAGTCTACACATGCTGCACTCACCCACAGGTAGTAAAATTGCCTGTGCTTTAGAAAAAGAGGGGAAGAGACACAAGGTGTGGTTTAGAGCAAGAGTTGTAATTACATTCTTTTATACTTGTGCATCAAGTTGAATATTTGGAGCTGGTAAAGATCTGGTAAGTGACTGTGCAATTAAATCAACTCGAAATCTGACTCACATGCATCAGGTTTAAGAGTTCACCCATTTTCTCCTCCGAAGCACTGTAGTTTGAGCGGAATTTTCCTAAACCACCAACAGATTGCAGAAAACCACTTCCACTGACTACGCGCAGCTCACCTCAGGAGGAAAAAAAAAAAACCAAACCAAACCCAAAACCCAGGCTCGAAGCTTCTCAGCTTTACTTTTACACAGAAACTGGATGCGTTGCGGGACCGTGAAGCCGCCCTACCTGTCCGACGGAGGTGCCACCTCACGGGTACTGCTAACGGGCCACGCACCGGCCGTCGCTTCCCTTCAGCGACGGTCACGCAAGTGCCACCACGACCCCACTCATCACCTTGGCCGACTTGCAGCCGAAAAAAACCAGCCGCTGCCCCTCACAGCCAGCCCCCGGCTCTGCCCCGGGACGGGGGCTGCTCCCTCACGCCCGACCCCGGCTCCCCACAGGTAAGGGCGGGCGCCAGCCCGAAGCTGCCGCCGAGCCGAGCCGTGCCCTGCCAGCCCGGCGTCGCCCCCCGCGGAGGAGGGCGGCCGTTCCCGCCGCTGGGGCAAGGAGCGGGGGGAGGACGGACCGGAGCCGCTCTCCGCAGGCACGGCGGCTACCGGCGGTAACAAAGCCAGCTGCCGAAGAAGGCGTCGGGAGGAGAAGCCCCAGCGGACCGGCGGCGGGGAGGGAAGGCAAACCGCCGCCGCCCCCCCGAACTCCCCCGGGAGACGACGGCAAACGCGGGCCGCCGGGCAGCCCGGCAACTCTCCCTCACAGCCGGCCCTGAGGAGCGGCTCTCCCGGGCACGGCCCGCCTGAGGCGCCGGCGGGGAGCCCGCCACGCCGCCGAGCCGCCTGAGGGGAGGCGACGGCCGTACCTGGCTGCTGCTCTCGGCCGGCAGGTTCCTCAGCAGGATCTTACGCCTGTTGCTCAACTCCCGCCGGGTGCTCGCCAGGCGCCTCGCCACCTCCTCGGGGCCCAGCGGCAGCGGCGGCGGCGGTCGAACCCCCCGCGGCGGTTCCGCGGGCAGCTCCGCGCCGCGTTCGGTTGCTGCCGCCATCTTGCAGAGTAAACGGGGCGGCGGGGGGGGGGGGGAGCCGCCGCGGCCGTGGGCGGGCGGGCAGCGGGGGAGCCGAGGGGCACGGAACGGAACGGAACGGCACGGCACGGCACGGCCCGCCGGCGGGGCGCGGGGAGCCGAGCCGAACCACGCCAGGCCCCGCCGCGCTCCCCGCCCCCGGCCCGCCCCGCTGACTGGCCTCGCCCGCCGCCCTCTCTCCTCACGGGGCGGGGGAGGCTAAAAGCTGCGGAGCCCCGCGGAGCTTCGTTGAAGGGGCGGGCGGGCTCGGCCTCCCCGTCGGCCACAGAGGGGTGCCCCGATCCCGCACAAAGGGGGTGAAAGGGGCACAGATCCCCCCCGCGAGGGGAGAAGGACGACGGGGGCTAGAGGGGGGGGGGAAGCGGAGAAAACTCGAGCGGAGCTCGGTAGTGCCCGTAACGGCCTCAGGCTGCGAACCTCTTGGGGGTGTGTGGGGATGAAGGGGGCTCAGAGGGTGAGTTCCATCCCCACAGGAACGTATCTCGAGTCAGATTTTAGGGGAGGTCATGTGGGGCTCCGTTAGGAGGGCGGTCACCCCAAGAGCCGCTGTGAGGGCAGCGCCTCAAGGAGGCCAAGGCCTGGAAACCGGCCCCCGCTTTCGCTGAGGCACGACGCGGCTCATCGCACCCAGAAGGTGTCGTTTCCCCAAAGTCCCGCTCTTGATACCTTCCTTAGGTACAAGTCCACCCGGAGAGACCGCGAGGCAGCACAACAACAAAATAAAGCTGATCTCCAGTGAACCCAAACGCTCCATCGGAGGTTAGCAGGCGCGATGGCCCAAGATGATCTCGTTCTAATTATGTTCTTCATCAGAAACGGTCCAAACAAATTACAAAGCGCCCAACTGGGTAAACCAACGCCTGGGTGCTGCGCTTGCGGCAAAAGTCACCCTCTTCTGGCAAAGCACTGTGTAATGGTGGATGGGCAGGCACAGGGCTTGTGACTGCCATGTGAAGAAAAGGAACACAAGATCCCGATAGAAGGAAAGTATTCCTGCGAGTCACTATAAAAGAAATTTTCCCTTCTACGAAGCCTCCGTCCGTAAAAATGTTTCACTCTGTTAGCACTTACTTTAAAAAAAATGAAATAGGTTGTTCTCTTGGAAAATTCATTTCTCCTTAGCATAGTTACTTGCAATGTCATTTACAACAGAGTAAATTTAGCTCTGAACGTTGTCATCATTGCTATAAATGAATGAAGAATAATTTCAATATTTGTATCCATTTTTAGTTACGAGGCTGACCACAAAGAAAAGGCAAAAGAAAATCCAAACCTGAAAAGCAGTGGACTTCTTAAAAAGGAAATTGGAAACTCTCTTTGAGTTGCATTGGGTATATGTGACTAAGTTTTTATCACGAAAATCTAATTCTGGATGATAATTCTTGACTAGGTTTAAAGTGCCATTTTAGAGAGAGGATTACCAGTTACAGAAACCACCCCCCCGCCCCGCCTAAATAACGATAGTGTTTTTAGAAATTGCTTTAGTCCAAACCAAAGCTAGCAAGTTAAGACTACAAAGAATCTTGGACCTTCATTACTAAACTTAATTTTAAAACTACTGAGCAAACAATAAAGTACTTTTTGTTCTTTTTGGTGTATTATAAAAAATTTGTCAGGGCTGACAAGCTTCCTTTCAAGCCCTGTTCAAGGGCTTCCTTTTCCCTACTTTTCTTTAAGCAGATAATGTTCCTCCTCCTTCAGTATTTGCATTCTGTTTAATGACTTTTTGGAAATCAGAGGTGTGAAGGACGTTTGTAAATGGTTCATCTATTTGTCGTGGGAGAATTTGAGAACTGCCAAATTCAGCCTGTCAGGACAGGCTGTCAGAACAGTATTAGCTTATCCTTCATACTTAAACCAAGAAGCAGGAAAAACTATTATAACAAATTATTAGTGTGAGATCTGATCTAAAGAAAATTCCATATTCTTAGAAAAACAAGATTTTCATAGGCCACCATTCTTTGAGGAATGTAAGTGAAAATAAGTACATACCTGCTATGTTTTCAAGTTTCAGATGAAGATTTGCATTTTAAAACTATGAAATGCCTTTTCCAGCACAAGCTTTGAGGTATAGGCTTCTTAAGTCCTAAGGATTTACAAAGTAATAATTGTACTACCTATAAAATTATCCTTGGAAAAGATAAAAAAAAATTATGAGTGAAAAGTCTGCTAGTGACTATTTACAAACTGATTTTCAGGTCAAGCTATGAAATTGAAGTAAGGATACTAAATACGGTCTCCTCAAAACCTATCCAAAGCATATAATAGATTATGTGATGTAAATTATTCTGGGACCATGAAAAAGATTGCTCTGTTAGGAATATTGAAACACGTAACTATCTCCTCAGAAATAATTACCAGATTAAGCTATTACAGTAGAACTACAGATCTGCTCAAACACTATACAGTTTGGTGAAGCTAATGAAGTAGTGAAAGAAAAGTGATTAATTATACCATTAATTTTTCCAGTTTGAAGGTGGACAGTCTGGCTCACCTGTATGCTACTGATAATTAATCCTACCTATAGCAATTACCTTCTCAAAAGCTGCCTGCCTTTTTTTTTTTCTTTTGATAGGCTGCAGGTGTATCTGAATGGAAGTCATTAAAAGTTAAAGTGCATTGCTAAAAGAAATAGTTCAGAAATGAATAGTTTGATATTAATGGCAAAACCAAAACTACTGCAGTATTAATTGTAAATAGTTCCAGAGAAATGTAAGCATTTTTCTTGGTTAGGGATACATATTTAAAAGATTTTATTTTGCAGGTAAATGTGTTCATCTTTTTCTCCCCCGCCCCCGGTGCTCACATTCCATTCTGTATACAGATAGTTGATATTGCGCAGATAGATGAAGGAATTGCCTGCACTAAAAGGCAACTGTGAAGTGCTGCGGGAAGAGAGCAGGAAAGATCCAAGCTCTTGCCATAGTCCATGGAGGTGGTCCGTCAAAATGAACAAGGAGGTAGGCCACGTATCACCTCCTATGACAACCAAAATCAGCCAAAGGGGCGTCAGCACCAAGAACCAATCTGACCCGAGGAAATACTCCCTCTTGAACCCAAATGTCATCCCTGTTTTGAGCTACAGTACACCCTCAAGCAGGTACCTGGAGAATTATAATTTTAAATAAAAGAACAACCAAAATTAGGCACTGATAAAGTAAAACGTTGGAGTCCCTTGGAGCCCCCACAGAGCATCAGGGGGCACATTAATACAGTATAGAGGTTGTGCGAGCCGACAATCCATCCTCCTTGGAACTTCCACAAACATATCAGTGCATTAGATATGCAGGTCTCTCATTTGACAAGTTAATCTTCTGCCTTCAGGAATTCTCCCATTTTACTATACAGTTTCTGCCAGAAGTACCAGAACCCTGGGCTGGTAGCACAGGTTACTACAGCCAGCGCTCCTTCAGGTCAGCCATTACTGCTCTCAGCTGTGTTCTCTGTAACTGCTAACTACTTTGTAACAGTGAGAATAAATTGTGTAAGCTCAAGCAGTCCTTGCTAACCCATGCTGTGAGAAGTGATGCAGGTTAGGGAACCCACTCGCAAGCCTCTCTGCTTCTCTGCAGGAGTGGGAAACGTCTTCAGGAAGATGCTGAGATAGTGCAACACAGGATGAACTGCAAGTGGTAACAGTCTCCACCCAGCTGTACCCAGGACAGGAAGAAGACAGCGAGCCAACACATGTATGTGTTTTCCTTAAATAATTTCATCTTGTTGATTACAGACCATCCTTCTATATGCAGACATTGCATGCATATGTTTGTATGAGTATACTGTTACTTTATGTTGCTTTCAAAACAAAGCCCTACACATTTATGCTTTGCGCTCTAAACAGTCCAGTTTTCTAATGCACTTGAAACATTATGTTTCAAAATTGCTGCAAAAGCAAAAAGCACTATTTAAAAAATACCAGAAAAGTATAGTGATCTGCAAATGTAACTTTGGTTGCACTGCTGACTTGATGCTATTATACAGATAAGACACTTTGCAGTAATTTAATTTAGTTCACTAAATTCCTTTTTAATTAAGAGTAATGTATCCATCCACAGCAGTTGCTGTAGCTCTTCTGAGAGCTGAAGATTAATTTACCCATGCTTCTGCAGCTTTGAAGTATCACAAGCCATATATAGTTTTTTTATTTTTATGGGATGAGAGTGTTAAAACAGAATTGTGTCACAAACAGTCTTTCTGAATTAAAGATGCTCTCAGGCATAATTGTCCATGTTCAAAAGTACAAACAAGTTCAGATCTGTGCAGATAAAATAAAAGCCAAGATTTAGAACATCTGCTGCATCTCAAAGACCCAACTGATGTTCCCAGGTATACAAGAGTGTATCTGTGAGCTCTTTAGATAAGTGATTTCTTATATGAAAGAGAAATCTAAACAATTTTCTAAAACCTGAAACCATGCGATTGGTATGTTTCCTGCAATGAGAGTGTGGAATGCATCAGTTGCTGCAAATTCGATGCTTTCATAAAAATCCCTGATTGCTAGCACCACTTCATGTGAACGAAGTGAAAACAATACCCTTCTCTTTAGTCTGTATTATGCCCACTGTTTCAAGCTCTAGCTGCTCCTTTTGTTTTATTAGGAAACTGAAATTTTGAAACCAAAAGATGTAGATTCAGTTGTCAACACCAGTAATTAGTTCAGTGATGATTATCTAGATGCTCAATTGTTTATCTTGCAGATGCATCTTGCCTCCAAAATATACCAGAGGTGCCAAAAGAAGTTCCTTTCATCATTTTTTGAACAAATTTAAATACATTGTGTTCTCAGTGTACCATTCCGTAGTGCAGTAACAGTGAGGATCATTAAGAAACAAATGGAATTTCATATCAGATTACCAACCTAGAACAGCAGAGTGAGCAACTGATACCTCCAGTATTCTGATGAAGCAAAAACTTCGTAACCCTTTTCTGCAGCTACTGCATAGTCTCAGGCTTCACTTATTCTGCAGGGTTACAATTCACTAATTAACTATTAGAATAACTCAGCACGTCTAGACTGCAATTTTGTTGAGATGGGTATTGTGACATGGCAAGTCCCAATTAACTGCTAAGCTCGTTTTAACATCAGAGATACTTTGATTAATGTTTAATTCTCCAGGCACTTAGGAATTGCAGTAATATAGGATCAGGCTTCAGGTCCATCAAATCACATCCCAGCAGTGCCTATCTCGTCGAAGAGATGCCAGATGGGCAACAGATTGCTTCAGAGACCACAACAGCCACATGCTTCATTCAGAGTTGCATTGCCAACAAACAGTTATTTTCACTTTGCTCGCACGCCTTTGCGGGAGCCTTATATGTACTGTACATATCTCACATTCGCTGGGATATGTCAGGTACTGCTGTGTATGACCAAAAATGGCATGTTTCTTTACTCCTGAAACGTTCTTCCATACAGACACAAAACCACTTCAAGTGACTTTGCCCACAGCTGAGCGTTTTCTTTTTAAGTGGAACCTGATAGCTATTAAACTTGGTGTAACACTGTTTTTAAGTGTGTTAGGAATGATGGATTATCTCAGTAACAGGCTGGTTAGCAACTTCTCCTCAGTTTCCATTCTGTAACACAATGGTCTGCAAATGAACAGTAAAAAGATAAAAGAAGTAAGAGCTATAACTTACAAAGCGAGTAACTATTCTGAGGAGAAATCATTACACTGAAACGTAATGTAATAATCTATTTTGGGAATCGTGGTCTTTGCAGCAGAATTTATAACCTTTGTTGCCTAATGCATATTGTTAGCAAATCTGTGTGAAGGTTATATTTAGACAGCAAAAAGAGAGTAAATCTCAAAATGAACCACCACAAAACAAGTGCAGCTTCTTGAATAATAACTGAGAACAAAAGCAAATAAGATCAAACAAATATTCTAAGTACAGCCCTCTTCAGTAAATGGCCCTAAAGGCCAATATATTCACAGGGGAACCTCAGCAAAACTATCTCCTAAAACAGTGCCTTGCCTGATTTAAATCACCATTCTTCCCTGCATAGGCTTTATTTTTCCTCATTCAGAGTCAACTTCAAATTTAGTAATAACTTATTGGCAGAAAGTACATTTTGGCAATTTTAGTATTAAAAAAAAATGTTCCTTGGGTTTCTAGCAAAAGCAGGTACATCCCCACATTCCTACACAGAGTATTTTTATTGGCTAACCTGCTAAAGTGCTGCAAATTGTAGTTTCGAATCATTCTGTCTCAGATTCTTTATAAGGGCCTATTTTCTAGGAACTGGAAACTGATATTGATAGTTCACAGGAAACTGTGAAATAATTTCACATCAAAAAATAGTGAAATCATAATACTGAATTAAAGCATTCATGAGGGTAAATCAGTCCATCTCCATTACTATGTCATTTATAGCCCTTACAGATCTGGCTAATTATAAACTTGAAGAAAATCTTTGACATGATTTAACTGAATAGCTAGCACGTACTGCGAGTGAACAGGCATCTTACCAGCAATTTGTTTTGATATGATAAACCAGTCAGTGATTTATCCCTGCCAGCAGAGGTTGGAATTTGAAACACCCCCACAATATTTTGTCCTTAAAAATGCTGTAACTTGTTAAATATGGAAAACTGGCATAGAGGATGTAATGCAAGCTAAACTTTCCCAATGCGTTCTTAAAAATTTATGAGACTTTCAAATGTTCTGCCAATCAGTTATAAAAAAGGTTTCCATAGAAACTGTCATGCAACATGACTTTTTGCTATAAACACACTTACTGAAGTGTCTAACTTCTACATGTTCATTCTGTTTTCATGGGGAGCAAAAAAACCCATCCCCTTCCTGTTATCCAGGCTCTCTGGCTGAGGCTACGGCAGTAACACATTTTGACTTGTTTATAGAGATTTCCTTGGTTAAGCTGCAATGGAAATAAACACGCTTAAAGAGGTTATTATTATTTTGCAGGAATTAGATCACATAGGTTAATTACTTAACCTTTAATCTCTCCGAATTGCATGTGATTGCATACATTATGCCAAGACAATTGATATTGGGAGTAAATTAATTGTTAAAGTGTCAGAAAGTTGGAAAATTGAAAATAAGTATACTAAACCTATTTGACCAAGTTCCCAGTTTCCTGCAGTTCTTGGTGCCAACCTATCTCAGAGCATCTATCTGATTTCATTACCTCTAGGTGCAGTGGAAGAGTTTTAAAATTAGAAAAAAATCCATCAATGGTGACAAAACTGGAAATATTTGGCAATCTAATCCAAGGCTGGCCCATTGTTCAACTGGTGTGATAGTGCCTGGGTTTGAAGAGGAGAGACCGCCAGTTTTGTAAGAACTTTGGCATGGCATGGCACCACCTCTTTCTGGGCATTTTTTCATGCAGACATACTGCTTGTAAAAAGTGCTGACTTGACGGTCTCGGAGGCTGAGGTTGTTCCCTTTATCCATGGAGCAGCTGTCGTACTCGCGCCCTCACGTTTTGTTGCCAGGTGGAGGGTGGGGTAGAAAGTTTCCTGCACTATGCTTTTCAGCCAACAGTTTCCCTTCTTGCTATCGCTATTTTTGTTCCATTAGCGGCAATAACAGCAGAGAGCACTTGTTCAGGCAGTGCTCCAAGAAGCTGGTGGTTTTGCCAGTGTCAGCTATAAAAATGTAGAATAGAAGAGAACAAAACATAATTGTTACTGCTGGCTCCCAGCTTCTGAGAACAGTACCATCTACTGCTACCACTAACAAAACCAGCCCAGGGATAACAACAGTAAATTTTTTTCCACAGAATTTAGACAAGGCCACTATGATTCATTGTGGAGCTGAAGGTGAAGCTTCAGAGCTAATCCATGTTCTGCCTCTGCCATCAAATTCATGCTTCCCTTCTGCTCAGGCCATCGCCGTGGCTAACTGGTAGTGACTGCCACTGTCTGATGGGCATAGAATTGCATTGCATTACAACAAAAGCCTTGATTAAACTGAGTAGATATGATTACTTGAAGGAAACTCTTTTGTACTTCAGACTTTTATTTTCCGTTAATATATTATTAGATCACCTGTTTACTGAAAATCTCACTGGAGAGGTAGACGTGATTAAGCCCTTGCCTGGAACGCAGCAGGCAACCAGTAAGAGCATGTTCTAGTGCAGGCTGCCATGCAGAGTCAGTGACTTGCTTTGGAAACTCCTGTTCACACACGGTGTTAGACGTGCTCTGAATTTCTGCCAGTTCAGGCTCCTTTGGGTTGCCAGGCAGAGGATCTGCATACCCCAACCTCAAAAAGCTCAATCCAAAGCAGGCGATATAAATGGTGCAGAGGCAGGGAAGCATCGGGCTCTTTGATGGAGATAAAACCGGGAACGTTTCTGCGCATGCACTGGCAAACATACCAGTTATGTTTGGCACTTCACTAACAAGGCAGGGGTTGGAGGACTTCAGTCTTGGACTTGAGTGTCTAAATTCCACTGTAGCCTTGGCTTCAGAAACGCAAGCCCTTCTGGGCCAAGGTCCTTCCGTGACTCAGTTCAGAGCACATAAGGTAGAGAAAATAATTACCTCTCATCATGTGGAAGTGCTGCAAATAATATGAAAGACTCTATGGCACTTATATTACTTTTTCATAGTTAGGGTCCACGGCAAAGGAGGGGGATTGTACAGCAAAACAATCCGACAGTTACCAAATTAACTGCTGTAGGAATTAATATTCCAAACATCACTGAAGGCTTAGTGCAGGCTCCTTTGAAAATCTCAGCCATAGCTGGGATTCTCTTTTAAAAACAAATGAAACGCGTAGCTAAGAGCTATGAATACTGCAAATTAATCTTTGCACTCGCATACAGCCTTTTGGATTACCTGCACTCTCTTAACTTGATCCAGGACTTCTGCATCCTAGTTTTCCTCCCCCTTTTCCACATTTGCTGTCAGCTTCCTACCATAATTTCTACTTCGACAAATACACTTTCTATCCCCATTGCCATTTCTGGGTCACTTTACAGAGTAAAGCCTTTGAAAGCTAGAGATCCCATTTTGACCAGTTATAGTCACAACTACTGCTGCACATGTGAACATCTCATGAATTCTCATCTGTCTTCTCTCTCATTGCCAAGGGCAAGGGTAAAGATAATATTTCATGGCTTAAGCGGCCTTATAAAATGTTCCTGGGCAAATTGTAACATATTCTTCTTTCCAAATCACATTTTTTGTCCGGGCAATAGTGTAAACAAATAAAAAAACCGTTTCAATTCATTTTCAAGCAATATATTCTGAACATGTAAACAGCTTCTATCTCTGGGCAGGCCAGCTGGGTTACTTGGATGGAGGTCCTGCTTGTTACGTGTAGGAAAAATCAATAGACTTCACATTGCTCAAACACTGAAAGCACTGAGTCAATTTAACGTTAGTGAACACAAAGCAAAGGCAACACTCATTTTCAGTTCAAAAGAACTTTTTCTACAGGAAATTAATACAAGTAAGTTTCAAAAATGAAACAACTGGGAAATTAAGGGCCATAAAGTCTACCAGTTATAGGTAAGGAGGATACAGGGTATGAGTCCAAGTCTGGCAGCTAACTGCTTATTTTATGATCTTGCTCCTCAGTCAACACAGTAAAATAATAATGGGGAGGGAAGGCCACAGCAGCAACACAGGCAATAAAAATGGAAGAGCTTTCATGCAGCTTCTTAGAAACCTTGATTACATCCATTATCAGGTTTTGTTTTAAATGAACAATAGGATCTTTACCAGCATCACATTTATTCCTGCTGGGACAAGGTTAGCTGTCAGCATTTAAAGTTGTGATTTGGCACACCTCTAGATCTGCGGTTTTTCCTGTCATTATTCCGTAATAGCAAGAGCTTTGGCTCTTTTCATTACTTCAAGTATAAGGGAGGGTGTCCAGATGCCACAAATCAAGAACAGTTTGTATGTCCTAGAACAAAAGCGATGGAGCAGCAGCGAGGTGCGGCTCTATAAAAGCTTTTAAAGGTAAAAGCCGGGGGCTTGATTGCTGCAACTTTTGATGGCTGTTTAAAGAGAGGACTTCTGCAACACTTAGCTGTATTTCTGGCAGGGCTGCAGCAGAACACTGCAAGCAGTTTCTGCCTGGCATGGAATGTGAACAACACCAAAAATCTCTCTGTTGAAACAATATTGTAGTCAAGAAAGTAATTAATATTATTGCATTTACAATGTATGTGCTTATTCATACTGCTTTCTGATATATTTTGAACAAAAATGATTTCTCCCACTATAAAAACCTAGTACAGAATATGCCAGCGTGGGTTAATAAATGTATACATACAACCTGTGTTTAACACTGCAGTTTAATTAGAGCTGGTATTAATGTCTTGCTTCTCACTACCAATGTGCTCCAGAGCCTTACCTGGTTTAAATTAACATCAACACCAGAGCAGGCAGGCAAAGGTGTGCTTTTCTTTATTTCTGTTTATGTTATTTTATATACAAGAAAACTATTCTAAGGTTGCTTGACATAAACTACAACTGGGGAGCAAATACTCAAGAACTTCTACTGTGTAGCAAGATTCCTTGATGTGTCTGTAGATGGGCAAAAATACAATTCAAATTCCGCTTTGCAAGTCAGTAACTTCCAGAAACACTTTTGTCATGTGGTAACAGCTTTTGGCTGTATTCCAGCTTCTATGTCACGTTCGTGGAGTTGAACAAATCAAGTCCTGCCTAGCTAGAACTTCAAATCTGATTTATCTCTGAATTTTAGTGAGAAGACCTTTATGAGTTCTATAGGACTAGGAAATCAACAAAGCATCTTCTCTGATGTTTCGCACAAACTGTTATTAAAACTTACGTATAGTTGAACAGTTTCCACACTGAAAGCTATTTTTCCTTCAGGCTTAAAAATTCTGCTTCTTGGCTGTGTATGTTCTTCTTTGGTCTAGCCATAGTACTAAAGTAACGCATTTTCTTCTAAAGGCAAACCTGACAAAACAGCCAGTTTGTCCATTATCCAACAACCAGCATTATTTTGGATTCAAAATTAGAAATTCTAGCAAGTTGGGTCTACTGATTGACACACAAACTGTTACAGGGCATCAGATTCAGCCCTTTGAGAGCGTAAAGCAGTGCTTAATAGACTTCTCCAGCTGTCTGGTCAGCAAAAAACCACAAGCCAATCCTACACAAACACAGCAGAATGGCAAATCCAGTGCAACTGAGTTTTCAGTAGCACATAAGAAAAAAAACACAAACTATTGGCCTTGGTGAGTCTATGCAGTGGCTGACCACTTCCAGAAATGTTCATTCCCCAAATAATGACAGACTCAAGAAAAAAAAAAAAAAAAGGCACTTTAAGACATATGTCAATGCTGTCCTTTACATATAAAGTTTAGATCTTTCAAGATTGTTGATAAAAACTATAGGAACCTGACCAAATGTTTCATTCCTGTCATAGCACTCAGTCAGCCAGAAAATTAAAGGAAACTGTGACAGAATAATTTCAGTCTAGCCAGTTATTCACAGAACTATACTTTATATACAGTTTATTTCACTAGAGATTTTAATTTTATACATAGTATAAAGGGGTATCCTGATATCACACATATAGTTATTTTACTGTACTGTTTAAGAACCAATTTTTTACATAATACAGTATTAAGTACCATATTAATTAAAACAAGTGATTTTTTTAAAAAACTACATATAAATGGATGTTTATCATATGCACAGTGCAAGAATGTTTTTATATCATTGTAATCACAAAATGTGAATCTAAAATACAACACCATGATTTAAAACTAATTTATAATTATGATGCCCTGTGTTGTAGACTGCTTAATCTTTATTTGAATTACCAAGCAATGTTAAATTCCAGACAAACAGCAGCAGCAGCTTAAAATTATGATTTCAGAAAGATACCTTCCACAGTAACCCAAGTTTTACAAAACACTGGTTTATCCCTACTTCTGATCTTGACAATGTCCTAACGAAACAGAATAATGGCACAGATTTCATCTGGAATTATCTGGTAACTAATGCTAAATAAACTCTTTATTACTTCCACACAGGAAACCTTTACAGATGATTGAGGAGGTAAAGACGGAGAGGTTTATGTTTATGGGCAGAATTCTCAGAATTTTAGTAACCGAGTACAGGATTTCTCCTCTGCAAATAGGAAGAAAATACTATAATATAAATCAGGTTGTAATATTTACAGAAAACAATTGTGGAAAAGAAAGCATTCATAATGTAAACACGTCAGAAACGACTTCTTCATTTTCCCTTTTGCAGAGTGGGGCAGTGGATGAATATCAGCTAATAAGAAACAGATGTCTTCCTCAGAAGAACCACTTCACCATCACAGAATATATGTGGTAGTTGTTGAGAATTGCTAACATGTTTTCTCCCCTCCCTCCCCCCAAAGTTTCAAGTTCAATAAATAGTAGAAAAATAATCCTTTACTTAAAAATCTTGAGATGCATTGTCCCAGATACCATACAGCAATTGTCGGAGCAGTAAACTTCCTATGCACAAAACAAACTGCAGAGAAACCACCAGCCTTCCCCCCCACCCCGCCTCTCTGGCACTTTTTTAGTCTTCAGCTGCGCAGATTTCTGCTCTTCCAGTTAAGGAAACCAAATCATCTCTGGCTCTTTTAAGCTCGCTCTCTCCTCTTGGCTCAGCATAACAGGGCTTCCAAAGCTTCAGCTGCTGTATAAACTTGCGTCCCTGTTTCTGGAGGTCTAACGTGCCTCCTGCTCCATTTTATTAAATGTTATGGCAGGTCCATTCATCAAGCACGTTTCCCTTCCATTTCAGAGCCAACCTTACATTTATGAAAATGTAAAGCTTTTATGCCTAACAGTTTATCAGGAAGTTAGTTAAATCGTTCCTGGTGAAAAGCACAGAAACAAAGCTGCCCGTCGCTGCATGGATCATTGTTCACAAGTTATGTTGCTTTTGTCGTTGTTCATTAGCATTCTGCATCCACAGTGTGTACCGTGACTGCAGCCTGTAAATGGTGGCTGTGGTGAAGAGTTGGGTGGTGCAACCGGTAGTGGTGAAACTTGTGACTCAACAGGGCAGCTGTCTGAGGTGGTGTGTCCAGGTCTAAATCTTCATCGTGGTTTCCAACATCAACACCGGCCGACAATGGGTCGTTATTGCATGGAGGGTTTTCACTGTCTTCCTGAGGGCTCATAGTGCTGTAGCCTAGAAAATAAATCAGCAGGACTAAGGATTAAAAGCAAGACTGAAAGGTCAATATTCCACAGTGCTGCCTGCTGCACCCTTCATGGAATCAGACACAGTCAGGGCTTTATAGAGAATAAAATGATTAATTTTCTTTAATTAAGAAAAAAACCCAAAGAAAACCATCCTCTCCTGTACATTCATTATGGATCCCTTTCCCTGTCACTGTCTTTGTTTATAAACTTTGGGGACCTATGGTCTGTACCGCCCCAAACAGTAAAAAACAATCATGCGGTCAACAGTTTGTTACGGTAGAATTGCTAGTGTGGATTTTAAAACCAAAACCTAACAGAATTTTTTTGGGGGTGGTATCTTTTAAGATATTACTTGAATTTTTACAAACTGACAAGAAATAGGTGGGATCCACTACTGTTACCTCTATTCCTATCAAACTACATCTTTCCTAGGAAGGATCACCAGCTATTGTATCTGAAAGCAGCAAAACTTCATGTCATCTTATTGCATAATCACAGTATTATATTTTTAAAATGAAGAGAGCACTTTTCACCTGTGAGGGTCTACTTGCAAAAACCAAGCATAAGTTTTTAATGCTGGTGAGCTTTCCATACAGTTACAGAAATCTACTGAATCCACACAGGAAGCATTTCACGCAGCAGGTCCATTAAGCCAACTAGTACTGACACTTCCAGCTAAGCAGGCGCACATAGTGCAATTAACTCGAGGCTCTCCTTTGGCTAAAACATCTGCTACTGGAGTCTAAGAACTTAAAAAAGCGCAGATCAGCCACCTATAGAGACATAGCATTCACTGCGTTATCCTAAGGAAATTATGTCACTAGAAAGCTAGCTAACAGCTAACCCTTGCCAGACAAGATAGTGCTTTCTCAGTGAGGAAGCTGTCTCGTAACAGGTCCTTCAGAGATTTTCTGTCCCTTTATTTTGAAGCAGGTGCTAGTAGTTACTATGAGATTTGGATTTACCACTGAAACCAGCTGTTACCACTCAAAACCAGTTTGCAGTACAAACAAAACCACCTCAGTATTTCTAAATGCAAAACCACAAACAAAATCTAAAAGGAGAAAGATCTTGCTTTAATTAGAAAAATAATCCTCTCAGAAAACTTTGGCTAAAAGCTGAAAAACCACTAGTGCTTCTGAGCATCTCGGTCAGGTTTTCAAGCTTGAGACACCTAAAAGAAGTGTGTTAAAAATATCAGGCTCAGTACTTCAGAGCTGATTCTCATTTCCCATGGTCGGAGTCATGGTTTCTAGCTGGCAGAGAGGAATTGGGGAAGAAGACTGGGCAGCCCTTTGAAGAAGATGGAATTACAGAAACTAAAAATAGAAGTGCACATTTCAGAAATAGGTAGACTGTTACCCTGCTAACCCTGACGTGTTGACTAGAAAGATGGGAAGGATTTGCTAGGACTACAAGAAATGGAGCAAAAGGAGCATTAGTGTAGCAAATCTGCCTCAGCACAGGTAATCTGGCCCCAAATCCAGGGTAATTCCTCCTAGAGGAAGATTGTCTCTCAAACGTCTGTTCATCCACGTTCCAAGGCTTTGGCCTCCAGATTTCCTGTCCCTCAGCAATTCCATTAGTGCAACCGCTGTCTTAATAATTGAACAGGTCTGCTGTAACGTACCCAGCCACTACGACACACAGCTAGAGCTGACATCTGTGGCAGACTGCCTTGTCTATCCCTCCTCTTAATTTATATTAAGCCTCCTCATGAGTCAACAGCATTACACCCTTCTAACAGCTTTCAAGATTTAGGAAGACTTAGTCTCAGGGCATGAGAGACGTATCAAAATTCCCTGAACCTAAACAGGGTTGAAGTGCACGTGTGTGCGGCAAACACACATGGCTGAGTACCCCTTCATTGCTATACATGTACATGGTTAATGTTGATTGTTATTTGCTTAAAGGTGATGTAAGATGTCCTCTGTGGTGATGATATGGACTGAATGTGCAACAGAAAGGCTAAGGAGGCCTCTAAATCCATTGGTCTCTAAATCCATGCTTGCTTTACTCCAGCAAATGTGCACATGCTGCTAGAATTTTATGAAAGATGTGCACGTCATGGCAAAGAGCAGAGCAGTAAAGATGCTGACTTGATTGCAAGGGATTTGCCTTCTCTTGTTAAGTAGGAAAGGTCCATTATCTCAACTGAACATCTAGATTGTTAGGGTTGGCGATGGAAAAAGAGTGTGGTAAATGTGGTGCCGTTTCTGTTGGTCTGAATTCTGGTCACGAGCGAAGCTGGCAGAACCTAAAATCAGACAGGGAGGGCACAGCATTTAGCTGCTGCTCCGCTACCGCTCTGACAAAACCAGCTCCCTCGCTGGACAGTATTGTCTGCTGAAGGGTGTCAGAACTGTTTAACTGTGAAGCAATAAGGAGCAAAGGTTTTTGGTTTGGTTTGGTCTGGTTTTGGCACGCATGTCTGCAACGTGCCAGACATCTGAAGGAAACCCAGTAAACTCAATCATTAACCTGGGGCCAGGGCAGTGATTCAAGGTCTTACCGTGGTCGCTTTCCGTTCCCGATCGCCCCCAGTACCGGCGTCTGCGTTCTGGGCTGTGGGCATGCCGCTCTATTACTGCTGCTATAAATCGAGTATTACTAACTGGGAAAGAGAAAGAAACAGAACTGGTTTTAAAGAAAGTGCTTTTACTGAATTACATCAGTGGGACAAATCAGGCACAGGGGAATAGGCCTTCTGCAAACTAATTCTTCTCAAATACTACTACTTTGAAGAAAGCTGTCAAGTGACAGAGGAGTAGGAGTAAAGAGATGGTATTTAAATGTGGAATAGATCGAGATCTAGTCAAACTCACCTCATCTGCTTGGATGAATAGAAGTTAGAGAATTACTGCGCCAATGCTAAAGAACCTGTGGCAGCACTGAAAGCTGACTCAAAATGAAATTAAAAAGGACTTGGAGAAGCAGTAGATGCAGGCCATGAAACTCAGATATGCTTACTTTTCAATCTTTGAGTGTTGACACAGTTTCAAATCTTGGGTAATGTTTTAGTTGTGTTTTAGTGAGGGCCCAGAGACAGGGATCTGGTTTGACTCTGGAGCTCTCCCAGAGCTTAGGTGCACCGGCTCATCTTACAGCACACCAGTACTGTATGCAAAGTGCCATTCTTACTGAATGGTAAAGAAGTACAAGCATCCCAAATCAGTGCAAGTCAGATTTACTGCCACGTTTGTTGAATGTACATGCCGGACTTGGCCTCTGCTTTCCAAGGCTGAACAAAGACAGGAGTTTTCCATAGCCTGTACTGTCACAATTGCAATTTTTAAGCTGATCGGAGCTATTTCTGGAAGTGGTCATGAGGGGGGGGTGTAAGAGGCAAACCTCTTCCGCACTTAAAACTAGATTAGTCTTTTAAAAGTAAAAAATGTAATTTTTCAGCATGAGAATAAAGGTGCACTGGAAGTTACAGTTTAAGTTAAAACATTGTTCTGTCATTTTCAACTGCTAATAAGTGCAGGGCTTCCTAAGGTATTTTTAATTCTAACGTATTAAGAAAACAAATGGCTCATTTAATCTAACATTGTTTTAACAGCAAAGTGATTTGGTACTTACTGATTCCTCTGTCTTCATGGCTGTCATCGTCTCTCTCGTCCCTATCATTTTCCAGGTTCGACATACGCACTGACATTTCTACACACCATTACAAACAGAAAAAGGCAACTGTTAAGAGAAAAATTTTGGATCATCTTACTAACGGCTTTCACCCTGGTAATATAGTGGAAGCACTTTGCATTACTGTGTGAAGAGAGGCAGTCTGAGCTTGGTCTGCTCTTTTTCCAATATAGATGGGGCTGGGGATACTAGGAAAACGATACACCCCAACTCCCCCTGAAAGGAACAGGCTTTAAAGTTCTGAAGTGAACTGATTCAAAATAGAGCTGGGGTAGAATCAAATGCAGAGGTAATTAGCCCCAATCACACTTCTCACCTCTGTCTCTTTCTACCGGTAACCTTTCTCCCAAACACAGTTTTGTCTCTCAGACTTCAGTGGCTTTATTGATGTGTAGATACCCCATGAACATCACATGGGCCAGAAGCAGGGAACACAAGTAAAAAAAGACATGTCCCAAACAGCCCAAATAGAAAGGGTGTGAAAACTGTAATATTCCTGAACGCACCACTCTTGTGCAGAAATAAACATATGCGATTGGAGTGCTATGACAAGGTCAAGAAAGCTGTGAAGCTGGGCTTATCGTTTTAGCTCTAGAAAAAGTATCAAGAGCTGCATGTCAAGTTTTTCGGGCAAACTCTCCTCAGGCAGCAGCAGGTCTGGCTGCACCCAGGAGAGGGCAGCAATACACAATCACCCTGGACAAGACCTGACTTTCCTAAGGGTTGGCAAAAGGGAAATAAAATGGGGTGAAGAATTGAAACAAAACCAAGGAAAGAGGGTTTGGCTTTTTTTTTTTTGGTTGGTTGGTTTTGTGATTTTTTGTTGTTGTTGTTTTGGTTTTGCTGTTGTTTTTTTTTTTTAATTCCCACCCTACTATTTCTCTTGAGTTATCAGCTTACCCTGGGCAGCCAAAGGTGACATGTGCTGGTGGCTCCTCCGATGTATCTGGTGGCGATATGCGTATACTGCTAGGACAAGCACCATAATGCAGCCCATAATGCCTCCAGCCACTGGACCGACTGGTGCACTTTTGATCATGTTCAGAGTGATCACCTCATCTCCTAAATCAACAGGGACAAAACAGGGGGAAAAAACCTAAACGCTTTGCAGAAAGGTTTAAATCAACATCTTTGAAGATTAGAGAAGATCTTGAAGGCTTTTTCTAGGTGCTTAACTGCACACACACCAGACAGCACACTTGAAATAGGAGAAGAAATTCAGAGAGGGTACATCTTAAAGACAAGAATGTATAGCTACACGTCGGTATTTTCAAAAATGTAATACCCACAACAGGCCTGATGCTACTTCTTTACTGCTTGGTGTGCTATTTATGCTAATTTACCACTAGCATAAGAGATAAACATGTTATGTGAAGCATGCTCCAACACTGAAAGTGCTTGTTATTGAATACAAACAGTTAAATGCAGCATCTGTTCAGAAAAGCAGTTACCTATTGCTCCCAAGTCATCCACGTATGGGCTCTTTGCTCCCACAATGCCACCGAAGCATTCCTTCTGAGGGGCACAATAGGACTTATCCAGATGGGTCTTCCCATCGCTGTCTACCATACACCACTCACAGTCCAACACACCAAAGCAATCCCTGAAAATCAAAATCGAAAGACAACCATATTTACTTTCAGGTTCCAACACTTCTCGTTTGGCATAGCTCAGTCTATTTTAGAATCATGAGAGAGAGGGAGGCCAAAATCATCCATAAACCCTCACATGCTTAATGTTTGGCCACAAAAAACTTCTCATTAAAATGCTTGAGTACCACAAGGGAAGTTATACAGGGAAGCTGCATCTTCAGCATGCATCTTCCAAGGCTGTTTGCTTTGTTTTTTTCCTCCATCACTCAGCCTGAGCAAAAGGAGAACTTCCTGCTTGTAACTCCTCCAATAAGACATTTCTCAGTGTGATGAAGTCTGACTATGGTTCCACCCTTTTTCTGCAGTCCTTTAGAAGATGGAAGAAAGGATTTGGGAAGTCTGGTCAGAGCATGGTATGTTCTAGCAATCTCAGTTCCCTGGAGACCGCTCATAACTAGCAAAAAATAAGCCCTCAAGCTTCTCTACATAATGCCAGGAGTAGAACAGAGAAGCAGGACACTAGAAGCTGACAAGCAGCTACCATCTCGCACGTGCCCCAAAGTCACCACCGCAAAAGTACTGTCTACTTTCTGTGAACACTTCAGTCCACGCATTTCTCCAGAAGGCAGACAAGCATAGCAGCGCTATCCATTTTGCCAAGAGGAAGAATTCGTTGTCCTTTCAACAGCAACTCTTCCACTTGCACAACCCTCGGTCCTCAGAGTCACAAAGTGTGACGGGAAAGCCATTTGTTTGCTATTATGTGACTCAAATGGGAATACTGAGGTCTTCTGTTTCTGTGCTACAGCATAATGTCATCACTGGTGTGTGCTGTAATATCTCATTCTGGCATCATACTTCTGGTTTCTTTCCTTCTCTGTTTTTTTCTTTAAAACATGTAAGGAAGAGCTATTTTCACTTAATTATTTCAAGAACAGAGTGTATTTTGAGGGATAGAGACCACCACTTTACCCGCTCTCTGTTCTCTGATTGCACTGAGTGTTAATACACTGCGGGAGAGCATCCTGGAGGCTCGGATCAATTGCTGTGAAAGTCATTGGCTCCTGATGAACTTCACAACTCGGATTCCTGTATTGGGGCAAAAAGGAAAGCCTTGTATTATAAAAATAGTGAAAGCACAATCAATGAAAACCATCATTTTTACCTATTACGTATCATCTGCTTAATTATTCTAAAAATACTGTTTATTCTATCCTGTATCACCTGTAAGTTAGCATGAACAAACAAGTAATTTTGTTAATTAACTTCTGTCACATGCTGTTCCATTAGAGGAGGTCTGTCCTCACCTGCTTTCGGCGTTAGTGAGGTTGCCGGTACATTCATTTACCTCCAGAGGGCACTCGCAAGGGCACTCACATTCGTTCTGTTCCATTCTTCAGGGGCAGAAAACAGAGAAAACGCATCAGACATTGCACCATGACTTTAACCCCACAGTGCAGCTCCGCAACAGCAGTTTGCCACGGAGAATGCTGTTCAGTAACCTTTCTCCTTCCCCCAGAAACACAGGGATTGCTCTCCTCTGCACTGGGACCGAGGACAATGTCGTAACAGAGCCTCTCTGAGCTGTTACCCAGCCCCTGAAATTTAAAAAGCAGACAACCCCTGGGCAAGTCTAAGGTCTAGATGCAAGGATCCTTCTTGCCAGTGCAATAAACATGTAATGATGCTGGTGTAGGCAAAACCTCCTGCAAGCACCAGGATCACCTCAATGAAAAACTATGTCAATCCACGTAAGATCGTGGGTATTAATACGCAGAACAAAGGGCCTGACCCACAGATAACTGCCCCTGAGAAACTGAATCTGTGGTGGTCTCTTAACATTGTCTACCCAAACATGTCAAAACCCAACTACCCTGTGTTTTATATGCTGACAATATGGCAAAGGATTAGAGGTATGCTAAGTCACCACGCCTCTTACAAATAGCATAGGTAAAGTAACTATTTTGTTTTCACTTCAGTTTTGCACTGCATGTTTTCATTAGCTTATAAAATAAATGTGCTTTTTTAAACCTTGGATCAAGAAGGAAGAAGTAAATGCCTGGACCGGCCCGCTCATTTCCAATCTCCTGCTCACCTGTGGCAGTTGAGGCAGAGTCTGTCTACCATACTGCAGGCACAGAAAGCAAGTGAATCGCAGGTCTCATTGACGATTCCCACGAAGGCGTTGGTGCCCGGGATTCTCGTCAGCCTGTACTTGGAGCAGTGACTGCCGTGCACAAGGTTTGTCAGATCACCCTAGGAAAAAACCAAATAGTGTCAACGGTCTAACAAGAAACCCGGTGTTTTAGGGACCTGAAGAAAAAAATACGCTTAGCTTGTAAACATTATGAGAAGTGGCAGCAGCGTGGAGTCCGATATCCCACTGACAGCAGGTTACATTTCACTCCTTCACATCGCTCACCAACCTATCCCCACTGTGCCAGCCATCAGTTACCTCTGCAAAGAGGCTCCGCTCCGATGGGGAGACACCATCACGACTTGTTGAAAACTTCCTGGCACATGTACTATAAAAAAAAATACACCACAGCTCTGTACAGCTGTGATCTATTTGGCAGGCAGACTCATTCCTCATTTCTATTTGCATGCCACAATCTTAAGATTTTGCTCTGTCCCATACAATTTCCTTTACAGTAATACACTTTCTATTTTGCATTTCAAGGGTGGGGAAAATGTTTAAGCCTACCTGACATAAATCAACGTATTCTGACATAACTTTCAAATATTTTTGATGCTTGTTTCCCACCTTCTCCTCCCAGTGATTGGAAAGTATCACCAACAACCCACGGGGAGCGCAGAGCATTCAGGTCTTCAAAGACTGCACTCTAGCAAATGATACTCTGTGAATGCTCATGTACACTGCATCAGTAAATGCATTTATTTGGACACCTAACTAAAAGATAAGTTACTAGAGAAGACCTTCACTACCTGTGTCACAAGAGGACGTGACACTGGTCAGAGTTGGAAGCCAGAGGTCAGGTCAGAGGATCCAAAGCAAAAATCCCAACTACTGCTGGAAAGTCCTCACCAAATGACAGAGAACTGCTTTTATTTTCATGATGCTGGATGAGGCTTTGCAGACATCAACCACAGTTGGCCAGTGATCACATCCATAATCCCTTGTATGTCAACTGACTCCTCTTGCGAGCACAGTTTGTGCAGTCCACATCGCTCATTTTGTGTTTGGAGAGGGCGAACGGAGGCCAATCCACACGGAAGGCTGGCTTCCAGCCTCGTCTGCTGATCCTGGCACAGATTTGCGTTTCCACCAAAAGAAACCCAACCCAACCAAAGTACATTCAAAAGCAAAATAAAATAGAAAAACACACTTACCACTAAGCTGGTATTAAATTTATAAAACCGCTGAACTGTTCTGTCACTGAAGCTGTTGCAGAGGTTTTTCTTGACGAAGTTTGGGTGGTTCAGAATGTCATTTGCTACCAGAGGCTCCTAAATAAAAAAAGTAGGATTTTATGCCTTTGACATCAGACACAAACAACAGCTTCTCTACAGTTCTTACCTCCTCAGAAATTAGAACAGGTAGGAATAAACCAAGAAAAAAGGAGCCAGACCTTGTGCGTAATGTGCTGTTGCTCCACCGGTGCGTGTCCTTTGGGATCGATGAGGGTTGGGTGTGCCACAAGGTACCCTCTGTCCTCCATGATAAAGCACCTGCCCACAACAAACAAAGCGGAGAGCCTCCCATTAGGCCTCCTTGGGCTTCAGAGAAATACAGTGAAATAAAATATGATCTTAAATTTACAGCTAGAGGAAGAATTTTTAAAGGCTTCCATTTATTAAAATAACAGGGCCATTAAACAAATCCGCTGCAAAATGTCTTTAAAGAATATATTTGGTATTTCCCTGAAGCTTTTAAATCTGTTACTGTTACAGCAAGCCTGGACCATCAAGGACTTGAAAATTGAACTGATTAGAAAGAGAAAGGAAAACTCATCAGTGCATTGTCTTGTCTGATCAGGGAAGATCCAGAAATAAATGAAGCATAATGAACTTGGAAAGCTTTAGCAGTTATTAATCTACTCTGTTACCTAATTAAACAGAGATTTCACACTCTCCTTTAATGACCTCCCGCTTTAAGAATTCAATTTTAATGGGGAGATAAATCACCCCTGTTTCATTCTCAGTCTTCCCAATCTTTCCTCTCCCTTTTCAGCTCTTCCCATAAGTTTCCCGTGTGATCTCAGGGAAATGATGTCAGATCAGTGCCCCTATCTAGAAACCAGTGTGCGGTGAGGTTTTAATCCGTAATGTTTTTGCCATCTCCCGTTTCCATAGCCGCAGACAGCCGCGCTGGGGAAGGCAGAGGAGCAAGCGGCACCGGGGACGGCACAGCCTGCGCCAAGATCAAGAGAATCGGTGGCCACAGAAGGAAGACGGGAGGAGGTTAATGCGGCCACGCAATGCTCCCGAAGAGCTCAGCGGGGTAGCAGCCGTGTCCCGGCACAGCCCTGGCCTCCCGCCTGGGGCCGGTGGACACTTCAGGCGGCTTTAAAGTCTGCGATTCCCATGGCAGTCTGCTATGTAAAGCTCTACCGAAATCAGCTCAGGGAAGGAGAGAGCAGATATAATTTAAAGCAATCAGCACAGAATAGATGGGACTGTATACTTTGGGTATACAAAGGAGTCATGAAAACTCTTAGTTGTATTTTTTTTACTGCTCCAGACTGTTTGGATTTTGTGTTAGAAATTCATGTAGTAATGTTGCATTTTCTCTTTTTTCTGAAAGATGCAATAGGAAACAGGAGAACGAGTAGGCTTGTGATTACCCCAGAATGACTGCAGAGAGAAAAAGCTTAGTAGAGATACATTAAAAAAAAAAAAAAATGCCTGCCAGATAGTTAGAATAGTTGTCTCTTAGTACCTGCATGCTTTTACGCAGAGGCTGTAAGCATTAGATTTGGCTTCTACATTAGAACGGTCTAACAAAGCATTTAACAATATGCTTGAAATTCCTCATTTAGGGAACATACAAACAGAATAAAGCATCTGACCCCTTTGATTAGTAATAGTTTTTAACTGGGGGGGAGGCAATACCGAACCAGAAATCCTGATTATTTTGTTTTATACACCATAAAATATATAAAAACATACCCAAACCAAACCAGAAAAGAACTGGGAGGATGACAGAAAACCACTTCCCTTCCCAAATTTAAGGTTTAAAAACAAACAAAGAAACAACAACAATGACCAAACCATGTTATCAAGTTACTCCAGATCCAAACCAGAGTCTACCCCTGCCTCCCCCCCAGCCCCATGATTTTTCAAAAAATGGTAAAGGAAAGAGGAACAATTAAGATGCACATAGGTCTAAATAAAATTAGATATTCCAGATGAAATCAGACATATTCTGACTAGTGCTGTGCTACCTATTTCTGAGAAAAATATAACAAAAGTATATTTTAATAATCATAGTTAAAATAACTAGAGATAATACAGCATTATTACATGCTCACAGTAACTAAATAGGCAAAGTGAAAACAAACAGAAGAGAATGGGAAGTGTGTTCATTTAATAAAGAATGGTTTTTTTCCCAGGATTTCAGTGAAGTCTAAATATAACAACAAAAAAATAATCAGTTATCTTCCTTTTTCTACTCCTGCAGCCTGTTTACTTAGCTGATGACAGTTTTGATCTTGAATAACAAAAAATTCCACGTAACCTTTATGAGAAGAACAAGCACAAATTTTAGTAGAAATCAGAGAACATACATTGAAAGTAACAGAATACTAGAATAAGTTAAGTTGGAAAGTACCTCTGGGTCATTTGGTTAAAGGCAGGAAAAAAAAAAAAAGGCTTTAGACATACATTGCCTGGAAGGAACAGCTTACCTTATTTTGTTCCCTCCGTCTTGGTTACAAACTGGCAGCAGGTCCATGAGAACTTTGTAGAAGTATCGCAGGGTGAAGTCAATGCCCATTACTGCCACTGAATGTCCTGAAGACATCTGTGCACTGCAAAGAGGGGAGGAAAAAAAAGGAAAAAGGCTTTCATGGCTGTATTAATTATTAATATTTTAATTACTCAGTTCCCTACATGAAAAGGGGACTGGCTTCCCTGGCATATAAAAGACCAGCTCAAATGCACACCTCCACACTGAAGTTCAGTTCACCCTGCTTGTCTTTAAATGAACAGTTATAGCAGCTGTAGACACAGAGAACAGTGTCTTAACAGTGCTAGTTATTTGCTGCAAATCCTGAAGTCTTTTCACTTAAACTGCACCTCATGCAACCAGAACATGGAGGAGAGAGGAGACAGCCCAGCAAGGACTGGATCACACCCAGGAACCGACCCTTCTCCCCATGGGCTGTTCTCCCTCAGCAGTTACATACACCCCTACCACCTATACAGATTTAGTATTTAGCAACATAAATTGGGATTAAAAGAACTCCTCACCCTCACAAATGAATGCAGGACGCAGCTCCTGCATTTCTAGCACCCGAATCCCCACTGCCTCAGGGGGGATTTACATTCTGCACTGCTCCTCTTTGCTCAGCCCCCTGCGTTAGGACCGGAATATGAAGCTGCCATAGACATTTTGCTAAGTCCCTACAATTCCAAAGTGTAGGAAAGATTATGAATTTCAGCCAGAAAAAAAAAGCTGGCCAAGGTACAAACATGAATGAGGTTACCTTGTACCAGGCAACCAGGTGGTATTTAGGTGCTGGTTAATGAGCACCGTGTTAAATGCTTCAAATCACATCCCGCTAACCTGTCAGTTATCCATGCTAGCTGGAGTTAAACGGGAGTAATTCATGTTAACGTGACACTGCCTCCCACTGCCTATGGAGTGCCAAGTGACATTTAAAACTATATCACTTCATAAATGTTCTGATTCAGTATCTTCCCCCAGCGTAGGGCAACCATAAAATAAACATTTAGGGAAAGGGCAGAACCTGAAGTCTCTGTGGCTGCTCACCAGCGCTGGCAGCAAGAGCTGCTGTGAATTGCAGTATTTCGCCCATACTGAAAATGTGCTTGTGTTCCTATTTTTACACACCAGTTCGGGAATATACACAGTTGCCTTAGCAACCGATACATCAAAGACCGACAAAACAGTCTCAGGCAGATGTATGGAAGTGTATTTTCTTACAGCTCTATAAACGTAAAAAAGCGCTACTTTCACTTAGTCATATCGTTTTAACTTTCCTCACCATCAGTGAAGCAATTGCAAGAGGTCTCCTGGCCCAAGCACAGTCTTGACATTTGCTGAGACCATTTGGATGCTGAAAGCTCCAAATAGAAATTATATTCTATTTATGTTGTTATTTTTCCAAAACTTCCTGTCCTGGCAAATTCCCACCTTCCCCTCAGGAGAAATATCCAGATACTCAAGACCTCCAGAATCAAGGCACTTGAACTAAGGTGCAAATCCTCACTGGGCAGCTGGGCATCAGAGCAGCAAGGTTCTGGAACAAAAGCCTTTGAATATAATAATAGAGGCAAAAACCTAATATTTACTATGGTGGGTTATGAAAACGATTATATGATGCAGTGGTGTGCAGTAGCCTGAGGCTGGACCGAATGACCAGGGAATCCCTGGCGCTCCTAATTCTCAAAGGTTGCTTCCTGCCGCACTGAGATGGCACAGCCAGACCAAGCTGCCTCTTGTTCCTGCAGGACACAAAACGATCGGCTCATCCTCAAATCATGGGGCATGCTATTTTGCACCTATGGGGGCTTTACGCTGATGACAAAGGAAATGAGTCTGACTTGCTACTTTTTAAAATTTACTCTTGTAAATAGAAATAAAAACATTTAGAAAAAGAAGATAACTGAATGGCACAGCTGGACTATACAAAGTAAAAGCTGCTGGCAACCCCCCACCCATATAAAACTAACTCTGTTTACTGGACTGAAGTTTGTTTGCTTTTAAAGAGGTACAGTGAAGATGTAGTCAGATCTAATTTGTAGATTTATAAATACAGATTCTCAAAAACCTGCATTTAATTACTTTTAACATTACCCATTTAATGGAGAAGGAATGGGAAAAAGGATGACAGTGAAGCAGCCCAGATATATTTAACTGCATGTGACAAGGCATCAAGCTATGAAGTTACTGCTCTGACAAAAAGCCATTAGGAATGCTGTAAATATTTTAGCTTCGTTTTTAAGCATTAAATCCTTCTGGTTTGCTGATACAAGCTGTATTAAATAACTTCTTGCATGAATCTTCTATTCCCAGCTTCCAAAAAAGAAATGAGATATACATAAAATGGGAACGAGAGATAACCGTCAGTTCCAGATAAACTAGTGTTGTTATTTAAACCCACAGAGCAGTTTCTAATGCAAGTATGCCCATTAACTCTACTGATTCCTCCCCCATCTATTTTTTTTTAACTAAGACCTCTTTGGGGATTATAACCGCATGTGACTATAAGCTTTAGAGGTCATATTTACCCAAGAATCACACTCACATCTGCCAAACTTTGTTTAACTATTCTTTAATCATGTTCTAATAACCCACATGAGCTTTAAGTTCTTAAAGCTAACTAAACCATCTCTTACTAGATAAAAATCAGAATTTTGATTAATTGCACTTCTCTTCTTACAAAAGTGCTTATTTCCCTTAAGTAAATTCTTCTGTGAGAAGCAACACGCAGGCATTACGCCTGATAATACTCCTGCCAAAGAAGACAGGCAGATGTCCTGTGGTGGGAAATCCCAAACAAAGCCGAGATGTCTCTGAGAAGAGTAGAAAAGCAGTGTCCCAAGCTCTGCTGGCTTTGTAATCTGTATTTACCAGCACAACGTTAGCAGTCACATTTGTACTGGTGGGCTATTAGATGGAGCATGCACGGAAGCCACATGCTCAGTGCAAGTCTTGAAAGAGACTCTGTGTAAAAACCAAAATGATAACTTTACCATTTCTGAAACTTGGGAGAGCTTAAGCTAGGAAGGTTTAGTACATATTCTGTACACTGACCTCCTTTAACAAGCCTACATCTCAAGGCAAACCTCAGCCTTAGGCTGGGGGCCTGGCCAGGAGGGAGCTGAAACAAAAGAAGCCTGGTCCTCAAGGAAAAGGTCATTCCAGTACTGAGAAGAGGTTCACAGAGAGACTGACTCCACTTCTCCTGGTGGTAATATTAACTGTACTGAGAATAAGAAAACACTGAGAGTCTCTTGATCAACTTTGAATGAAGATACATTAGAATTTCCCCTTTCCTTTTATTAAGCCACAGAAACCTAGTTAATAAAGAAAATGCTTCTTCCTCTATGGCTATGATACTCATTTTGGTTTTGATCCCAAAGGCACAGGCTGCTGTTTCCACTCCGATTTGTTTTCTGCAATCCTGTAAGGGCAGTTGAAGGTTTACAGGCTTCTTCTCAAGTTCTTCTTACTCCTGAAAGCCCCTGTCCAGAACTGCCGAATTTAAACAGCCCAGGCGAGGAGCTCCCCCAACTCCTGGAGTACGGACAGAGCTTTAATTAAAACAGCCTTGTGGGCTGACCTCCATTTGCAGTTAGGTAGATCCGCTTTCACCTCTTACTCCCTTCTGAACATCACCCTGGTACATACAACTTCAGAAGCACAGGCGTGAGTAACTTCAGGAAATTTAGAGATTAACTGTCTTGATGAAAAAGTATTTGACTACCAGCAGAGAGGGAACATATCCCAGACTGCCTAATGAAAGTGATCCCTCTCCTCCTCCCAGGTCCTTGTCTTGCATACATGACATCTCATCCCTTGTTCATCCAGGAGCACACTCTCACCAGTCGATCTTTTTTTCTATATGCTGTTATTATTTGTATATCGATAAAACTACAGAATATAAACCTACTCATATAACATGGATTTTTCACAGTTTTTCAATATACTATTTCCACTGAATCTACACAAGGCTATATTACATTTCAACAAAAGCACTTTAAAAACAGATTTGGTTTTCAGTTCTTGAACACGTAGGAGTCGCTCAGCATACTTCTCTTCTAACCAAAGCACATCTTGATAATTAAGAGTATTCTTGCTTGACACAAACCTGAAAACACCATTTACCTGGAAGAATGGACTGTGTGACTGATCGTAACGACGTAGCCTGCCCCTCCAACATCTAAGTAGGGACCAGTAAAGGTAATTAATCCTGGATTAGCCACCGCATGCAAGTACCTAAGGGAAGCCAAAAGAAACACTCCTAATTAGTGAAAAAGGGTTACTGTAAACTTTAAAGACAACATCAAATTCTGCACATTGTGAACAACATGCTACCAAAGTAATGTTTCTTAATATTAAACAAGTACCTAAGCATGATTAGGACCCAGACCAAAATCAGACTAGCTCAATAAATGGTTCCTCAGTACATACAACTGCATTAAAAAAACCTCGATTTACTTCTGCATAGAATACGTTTAGTCTAATTTTAAACATTTTTCCCCAGAACAACGTATGACACAGTGCCAACAGAGTCTCAAACTCAAAGCAAACACTGGCAAAATCATTGTGTTGCAAACACAAGAGAAAGGACGTCCTGTAGGCAGAATTCACACATGAAAATCTGGAAAGATGTCAGAAAGTGATTACAATTACAATCTCTTCTAAAACTTACTGTCAACATAAAATGAGCCACAATCATGTCAAATATTTTCCTACTGTCATAAGAAAGTTTATAAAACATTCCAACTGTTGGAAATACTTTTGTGTATGAAATATCTATTACTCAGCTTTCCCCCACCCCAGTATCTATACTAACCCATGAGTCTGGACCGTACTGTGCAAGCTTTGCTTGCATCTTCTTTCCAAAACACTGCCATTTGACTTTATATAAAAAACAAGACACTATGGCATGCTGCATATGGAGGCTTTTTCAAAACCATGGTTTGAGAAAATCAGTGAAGTGTAAAAGCACAAAAAAACCCAAACAAAAACCTCCCCAAACCAATCCCGAAAATAATTTGAGGGCTTTTAAAATGGAGACAAGGGAGTGTAGAAGTACATTCAGTTAATTTACAACATGAATGCCCCGTTTATCTCACTACAAAAAAAGAGAGCAAAATTCCATCATCTGATGTCAGCAAAAACATAAATAACAACAAAAATGAAGAAAACCTGAAGAAAAGCTAATCAGTAGCTACGGTAATGATTTTTTCCAGGGAAAACATGGGTCAGGAGAGCTACAGCACGGCCAATGCCAGGAGGAATTCAGAGCCTTCGCCGTACAGCTGGAGGTTTGGGACCCGGCGCTGGCTCGTGCCTTTCCCAGCATCACGGTGAGGCAGGACCTGGCTGGCTCCTTTCAACAAAACACACAAGTCAAAACACACTCCAGAATGCTCTCAGGTCTCAGGCTCGCTCTCATTTGTAATGTATACAAATATTTTCCCAAATCAGCTGCTAGTGCATAATTAATAGCGCACAGTCCAGCCAGCAAATTTCTACTTCAAATTAGCGAGGAAACCCGCTGTAAACAAACAGGAAGACTAAAATATTAACAACCAAAAATGGCACAAGGAGCTGAAAACGCTCCCGAATTAGCTAATCCCTAAAGGGGATGCTCATTTTCTGAATATTTATATTCCCATCTGCCATAGCAGGGATACGAAACAGAAACGATCGCTTAAAATAAAAAGGGTTGAAATTGGAACCAATAAAGGTTTTAACTAGCTGTATTTAAGCACCAAGTCTTTTACCCACGATGAAAACATTTCTAGTTAAATAGTTTATTAGCTGGCTGTAAAAAAACCCAGGCTATAAAATCGATACCAAATATTTTCCTTATTGCCCTCCAAGATTATCCAAAGCTTTGATAACAGGACCCTAAAAACTCACCATTGTCTCCTGGTGGGATCAAATGCTTTGTCCATGAGGGAACCGGGGTAAATTCGGAGCACCCCATTGGGGGTTGCTATGTAACGGCGCACAATATAACTGTTCAGGCTACTCATTTCCATTTGTGTCATCCATTCATCTGTGACGTGACTGGTAGCCATTACTTCATTTCTGACAGAGAACTGCAAAACAAAGGCGGACCTAGCAGGGTTCCTCTAAGACTTGCATGAAAAGATAATAAGCTGCTCGCGGGGTTTCCTAAAGAGCGATCGGAGATCATCTAAACTCAATTACTTGTTTAAAGTCTTCTCACACCAGACGGATCTGGCACATTCCAAGCAAAGGAAAAGCTTATTATAATGAAATACTGTTGTCGTTATCTCTGCGGCTTTTAGAGTTCACTGTTTTACTTCACGTAAACATAAATACTGTTCCGCTTGCATACAAAATAGGAATTTCTCATTTATATGCCAAAGAACACAACGATATTTCCGCTAAGAATTCACTGTAGCTTTAATTTTTCTAGTGTTTACTTCAATAGCTGCTTATCACCCTTTTCCCCCGCCTCTTGGGGAGGAAGCCCTCTCCCTCCTCTCTCCACTCTTCTGGGCCTTGAAGCCCTTGGCCACCTCTCCAGGCATGGGAATACCACTCCAAACCACCGCTCCATAACCCTATGAGCATCTGGAGGCTGACGTTTCAGGTACCGCCCTCCTGGATGAAGGCATGGGACGTGAGGAAAGCAGGGTCTCCAGGGCTGACCAGAGCACCGAGGACGTACCTTAAGGCCAGGATTGGCGATCAGGCGCGTGTTGTCACTGAGGTATGCTGTGTAATGCTCCACCATCCGCTTCGTTTCGGGCTGGCTGAGATGCTCGTATGGAGAAGAGAAGCTGCCCGCAGAGAGCATTACCGTAGGGCTTTCTAAAAAATAGCAAAATATGAGAAAGTTAAGGACAATGAATTGCACACATTGCATAGTAAACACGTTTGTACCACGAGAGGGTATCTGACGTTGTGTCCTGGCTGAGGATGCGTGGATGGAATTACACTGACACATTCTTCACTCCTCTGCCTGTTACTCCGCTCTCCCACAGTTCAGTATGCAAAGTGCACTGCTCCTTCAGGTCATGGGTGGACTGGGAGTGAGGGCAGGAAACATCAAGTTTTCCACCCAAACCAGAGCACTTACCAGCACAGCTGGCAACCCCAGGCACTGACAAAACTTAGGTTGCACATGAACTACCTTTCTTGCATCAAAATACAGAAGTCTGAAAGTTAGTCCACTTACTCTGATCTCTGTGTGTTATTTCGTAGACTTTAGTGCCCTTGTTCTCAAAGTCTAAACAGTTTCTGAATTGCTACTTTTTTAAAGATTACAGATGCTGTTTTCCCTTAAGAAAAGATTTTGTGCTAAAGAAGAAGAAATCTATTATCCATGTTTCTGTTAGATACAGCAGAGGAAAATGAAAACGAGCACTTTCAGTTACAGATAATGAACAAATAGAGAATTACAAGCGCAGAAGAGGGAGCTTACCAATAAAAGCGTAGCTGTCTGGGGTGATTTTCAGAACAGACAAGAAAGTAAACTTTCACTGTGCAGAAACTGCAATACCAGACCGCTTTTTCTTTTTAAAAAGAAAAACCATTATGATGATGCAGGGCTGAAGGTTAAGAAGAATGCCTTTTCTCAATATCTGACCCATGGAACCCAATTTCCCCATGTGTAATGGTCTCCAGAGGAAAAATTTCACTGGAGTATGTGAAGTGTTCTGCTTTTATTCACATTCCTCTAAAACACATCACCATACATCCAGCAACCATATGTACTGCAGTCATCACTTATGAGCTTCTATTATAGTCCTTCATCTGCTTCCCAGACCAAATATTCTGACGTGATTGCATTTTGCTTTGCATGAAGTTTTTCCACTTGTCAGCTTAGTACTGTGTTTTTTTGGATATTTTCCATTTATGTCTTGTCTTTCTGGATATAAGATAATCAAGACTAGGCACCACATTAAAGAAAGAAAAAACCCCGCATTTTAAACAATTGGCAAAGCAATTTCCATAGATTTGTCAGGTTCCTCCATAACTCCTCCAGTCTAACCTCACTTAGCTATTTGTGGAACTGCATTATAGCTAAGAAAATTTCACAACTATGCCGCTAATCCACCATGAGACCTTCAAACCTTGCTACAAACAAAAAGCACTTAATTCAGAACTTCTTATAACGTCGCACAGATTTTAGCAAAACCCCCAAGATTAATACTTAAATATGAAAGCTTACAACTTATGATGCTTATACAAAAAAGCCTTTATGTTCTTAGGATGTATTATGTTTTTTAAGTTCTCTATCCTTTCCAGACACTAGAACTTAGACTGCCATGGAGACTACCCCTCTTTCCAGAAATGTTTGAGCAACTACTGAAATTAGTCAGGTAGAGCAGAATCAGTTTAGCTTATCAAAAGCAGGAATGTGTCAATAACCTGAGAATTTTTAAGTAGGTAAGGAGGGTCTGGAAACCATCAGACCACCGAAGTTCTCAGTTTCCCCCAACAGACTTAACTTCTGACTTCACATGGAGTGATGGTATTAAATGCTTATGGCAGCGAAAAACTTGCATAAATCCAAAGTAAAAAGAATAGTAGTCCTACATGACTCGCTGGGACTTCATCCTACTTATGTTATCTGTCAATAAGCTGCTTTACAGCCAAGAGAACAGAACTTTGTTTTAAGCTTGGTGAGACAGCTCTCACTCTCCCCACTGCACTTTCTGGGAACTTGATCAAGCAAGACTCACGGTGCATTTATCTCGTACTCTGACGAGCAGTCCCACTGCGTTCATCCATGCAAACGCTTGCCATTGAGCAGGGGAGCTATGATCAATGAAGGGCTATAAAAAAGGTAATGGCTGATTAGAAAATCAGCCTTGGAAATAAAAGCCTCTCAAGAGGAGAGTGTTTCCAGTGTTTTCTGAGATGAGTTTTACTTTCTGCTGGCACACTCTACAGAAACATGTATGGAAGTGGTCAAGACGAACTGCAAGAAAGCTTTACCTAAGGTAGCCAGCTGCTTGAAGTGCAGGCAGGCATTTGGCTGGCCCAGCAGATCCAGTCGATGATACAGGAGCTTGCTGCTGGGGACAGTGTTGAGATTCTTCAGCTGTTTAACAGGTATTTCTGGCTGTATTACCACGACACACAGAATAAAGGATGTGTCCTGGACCTGAAAAACATGGGCAAGTCATCAAACAGAAACGAAAAGGTGGAGGAGTTACAGAACTTATTTTCTATTTAGCATTCATTCTCTTTTCTTTAATTGCTCATCTCATCCAGTTCTGGAAGGCAGCACCACACTTCACCATACTCTCAAGGATCACAGTTCCCACTCTCTCTGAAAACAGACAGCTCCTTTTCAAAGAAGCTAATATGGGCTTGTTCCTACAGAAAACAGAGAGAAGGATTGTGCTCAAGTCATATTGGTCTCCATGCAGGATAGAGACACTTGTCTTCAGCAGTCTGATTACTGCAACTCAGTCCCATACACCCCCATCCCAGTCTGTAATCATCTTGTATGTATTGGAACCACTAAGTTGTACAAAAAATACTTTTCCACAGTCTATGCAGAAAATAAAAATATTTTGTTTTCGGGAAAAAAGCTTACATTAAGACCTTCATTCTGTTGCTCAATTAGCAATAATTTCTAACACTCTTTCGTGGATACTTTTTGAAGTGCTATTAACAGAGCAGAGGCTTCAGGTTCACAGTTGATAAAAACACACTGGTATTCCCTTTATGAAAAATACAGACAAATTAACTCCAGAAAATAAGATTTTATCATTACCACTCTTAGTTGTGTGCTGCATGTGTCACATGCTTTACTGTTTTGTATATTTTAAGTATCCTATAATACATCAGACTCGCAAAACTTGGAGTTGCCCAGCTGCTCTGTAAGGGTGTTTGATATTTAATGTAGCATTACAACATTAGAAAATTAGCTCCAGACACCCTCCTATGTGAATTTCTGTTACACAATGACAGATTTAATCTCTTAAATCTGCTCAGCTTAATCTTTTAGGTTGGATTTATCTTAATACTGTGAAATGATCCACAAGTACCCTCTTCAGTTTGTTGGCACAAAGAAGTAGCCAATTATTTCTGGCATCAGTGAAATTCACCTGGATTATATTTAACCTTAGATTCCATTTTAATCCCTGGGTCAAGATTAGTGTTCAGATATGTTCAAAACTGAAGAAAGGAAGACAGCTGCTAGAAGCGCTCTTGAAGCTCTTACAACTGGTAATATAGCCTGTTGCATACACATCGTACCCAGTTTCAATGAAAGCTTCAACATAACTAGTGTTTGTAAGAAAAGTGTTAAATTACAGGAAACATCATCACTGGCTACTGATACAGTTCTGCAACAAGATAGTATCAGAATGAGAAGCTGACATTTTCCCAACTGTATTAATTAATGGATCGTACTACTCTGTCCCAAACATAACAACAGTATTAAGCAAAAGAATTACTTAATACCAAACACTGCCTCAGCACTGTATTCAAACGTGGTCTCTGGTAGGTATCTACGTGTCACCTGGCTTGCAGTATGACATCCAGACCAGCACAGATTTACTTCCATTAGGAAAGCAGGAGTATAATCTCTATGT